>NC_132781.1:102367444-102667535 GCF_048418805.1 Vulpes vulpes | reverse complement strand
AGTTATAGTTTTAAGACATTTTGAATTGGAAATTGGATTCCGATGTCAGAGATATTAAAAGGTGACAAAATGAGCATCTTGGAATCATTGAAATAGAGTATTCGTGCTCATCCTTAAATGTAGCTGCAAAGTAGGCATAATTGGATCATTTTACCTAATTGTAGTGGGTCTTTGTAAGTTGTAGTAATAGCTATAATAATATTTGTGCTAGGAACTAGTATTCTAAACGCTTTGCATGGATCCTCATTTAAGGATCACGACAAGAGGTCTTGTGAGATAACTACTTTTTATTTTATTTATTATTACTATTGTTTCGTAACCTCTATAACCAACAGGGGTCTCGAACCCCTGGCTCCCGAGATCAAGTGACATGCTCTTCAGAGTGAGCCAGACAGGTGACCTGAGATAACTATTTTTATGCCCATTTTGTGGATGAGGAAATTCTGATAAGGCTAAGTGGTCACTGTGAAGTGACAGAGTTAAAGTGGGAATCAAACCCAGGTTGAGCTGCTTCCTGAGGTCATGCTCTTCCTAAACAGATAGGCTGCTCTTTTAATAGAGCGGTGAAGAATCACTAATAAATATTGTACTTTCTTCCAAAGTAAACTAATTCTTTGTTTTGGAGTCATGAGAATAACATAGTATTTAACATTTTCAATTCTATGAATTAATTTGAATGTTTTGAAAAGGTATACTGTAATTTCCTGACAAGTCCTTTCATGCTCACAGGAGTGCTCTGCACTTGGCCTGTGCCAATGGCCATGAAGATATGGTGAAGCTCCTGGTAGATCGGAAATGCCAGCTAAACCTCCGTGATAGTGAAAACACGACCGCTCTACTGAAGGTGGGTGGTCACAGCTATGTCTGCCTGAGATGGATTGGACTGAAGTCCTTGGAATGAACATTTGTTGCATTTAAACATAACTCATTGGTGAAACTTGTGGCATGTTTCCTTTAAGTTCCCAGAATTTACATTCTGTTTCTTGTTGTAATGCTCACAGGCTGTACAATCCCAAGAAGAGGCATGTGTAGATATTCTGCTGAAACACGGTGCTAATCCTGACCTAAAAGACAACAAGGGCAACACTGCTCTCCATTATGCGGCATTAGGGGAGAATGTCACAATAGCACAGAAAGTACTTTTAAGGAAAGGAAATATGGAGATCAAAAACAAGGTACAGGTCAACTTTTTTAACAATGTAATTTACAAAATAAATAAATAAGTAAATAAGTAAATAAGTAAATAAATAAAAATAGCTGCAAATGTTTTTTCTTGTACATGTACACTTATATGTACATAGGTACATATATATATGAAGACATCGGCACTGAATTTTATACAGCAGGTCCTGTCATCCTGGAAAGAACTGCAAAACCGAGGCAGGGGGAGGGAAAGAAAAAAGTAATGCCTGAAGAAAGGCAGCATTTTGACTGCTAGCCACCCTTCCACCCCAGAAAGAAAATCTTCCCATTGGTGCCTGGGTGTAGATGGTGCCCTCAGAGCCCACAAAGGATTGAAGGCCTAGAGGGGAGTGTGGTGATGGTGGAGGCTGAAAGCTGTGCAGGGGCTTAGGAATTGGATGCTTCTGGGGATGAGTAGGAGACCATGACCCAGAGGAGTAGCTTGGGTGAATGTAAATGGGAGGAGAAAGCAGCAGGTTGTAATAGGCCTTGGGCGCTCTAGGCCCTAAGGTTCAGAAGATGAGAGCAGGGGGATCAGGTCATGACATCCTACAGGGGGCATCTACTTGCCCTGGTAGCCACTCTGCCAGCCACGTACCACGTTGAGGCCTCCCATTCCGGAGAGTAGCTCCTGCTCAGCCTATGTAGTTCCTCAGTGGGGTGGTAGGTGTCCATGGGGAGCTGGTGCTGACCACACTTGCCAGGCTCCCTGTGCTTTCTTTGACGTGCATTACCTTCAGTCGCTGCCCTTGCAGAAACTCTGTTGTGTGCCATAGATAGGGTCGATTTTTCGTATTTGGAAGCTCAAGCATTTCCTGGATGAAAATATTTTGAAATAATTGTCTAAGCTAATTGCCTTCGGCTCAGGGCATGATCCCGTGGTCTCCCGAATCGAGTCCCACATGGCACTCCTTGAATGCAGGAGCCTGCTTCTCCCTCTGCCTGTGTCTCTGCCTCTCTCTCTCTCTCTCTCTCTCTCTCTCTCTCTCTCGGTCTCTCATGATTAAATAAATAGAAATCTTAAAAAACCAAAAACTGGAGAAGAAGAGGAAAGAACACAGTATAGTATTTTGCAGCTATAGCCACTTAGGTAAGAGTCTAAACTCTGCTTGCAAATCTAGAATGTCTTGATGGGAAGGAAGTAAGGAGAGTGTAAATAATGGAATCAAGTTGCATTTTGAGTTTACTACTCCTTGTTCTACCTCTAGCCATGGAAATTGAATGAAGGTTTGATAAGTGACTCATTTCTGTTTTTGTCTGAATCCTTAAGTGATAGGGAGAATTGGCTACGTAGGTGAAAGAGGGGACTGACATGGTTGTGTACTGTGCTAGTTCTCAGCTAGACTTGTGCTGGTGAATCACAGTCAGCTAGGGAGCTTTAAAAGAATTTACAAGCCAAAACTGTCCCGTGAAGATTTCGATGGAGTGAATCCAATAACGTGTGTACGCAGAAATTTGGAAGTAGTTTTTTGAGATTCTGATACAACTCTTGGCTAAGAACTACTGAATGGGTAGGTATACATATACAAATTTGGAGATGTAAAATAAAAAACAACTGATGTTTGCTACTGGCTACTTCCTTCCACTCTCTCCAACATTAGCGTTTCATCTGTCTGTATCTCTTTGAGAATTACAGATGAAAATTATTGGTCATCTCTGTTGGCTTGAAAAATAATTACCTTTTCTTCCAACTATCAGTCATTCACCGGCACCCAGATGGGAAGTCTTTATGAGTAGTCTTTTAATAAGTAGAGTCTGACCGTTTAAAGATTTTACATGTTTTGCTACCATTCTGTTATTAGAAGCAGGGTTTTCCCAATTGCAGCAGTAGAAATCCGTGAACCTTCCTTTTTAGTTGAAGCTGTGCGATAGACTATCTTAGGATGTCTTTCAAATTCATAGGGCCCTGGCATAGTCACTACTGTGTTAAACATTCAGCATGTAGTTAGTGACAATACAGATGGTAATTGTTTTAATAACTTTGCTTCAGCATTCCTCTGAACTCCTGTCTGTTCGGCTAGCAATCTGAGGGAAGTAAATACAAATAGATTGTAGTTGAAACAAGCATTGGAAAATTCTGACAGTAGGTGTTAATGAGTCTTCACAGCAATTTTCCTTAGAAGGTGGGGCCTAATTTGTTGGGAAAACATGATCCTGATGCTTTAGGAAAGGTTTGATGTCCAAGTATTTGTTTTACGCACAGCCATTGGAAACAGTCACAGCAAATAGAAAAACACAAGTAGGCTATAGACTAGATGTGGCCCCCGGATGTATTTAGTTTCCACTGTCAGTTGAGCTAACATTTAAAATTATGACACGCATGTAGAACTCTGGATTTTGAGCTTTTCTTATAGATCACTTCTGGTACCTTCAGCCCATGCTGCTGTTTGGTATGCTGTGCAGAGGCTGTCCCTTTATATGAGGCGTGTGTCTCCAGTTTGCTCGTGTCCCCGACTAGGTTCTTCACTGACTCGTGTCACCTGCTTTGCCTCCATAAGCATTGAGTTTACCATTCCTGTTTTATGGTATATGTTGACAAAGATTTCAAGATTTTCAAGACACTCCATATTAATTTATAATATATATTTTGTATTTTATGTTAATTTCTTAGGATTGGGATTGAATTTTCTGTTTCTTCGTCTCCTTATTTTTTTCATTACTTTATTCAGTAATTGAAGAGAGACACACAGAGAGAGGCAGAGAGCTAGGCACAGGGGGAAGCAGGCTCTCTATGGGGATGCTGATGTGGGCTCGATCCCAGGACCCTGGGATCACCATGCTCAACCACTGAGTCACCCTCTGCCTCAGGATGAATTTTCCAAGTTAAAATTTAAAAGATTTTTTTTGAAAACCATTTTTTCTTTAAATGTACAGTAATCACGTTCCTTTTGGAATATCTGCAAGCCATATGAGGTTAATCCTGGTTCTCCTTGGATAGATTATGCATATTTCAGACAGTGTTCTCTTTCTCCTTGGTATTATTCCCTAAATACGCAATTTTTATGGTAGGTTTTATTATAGTAAAAATAATCCGTATAAAGCAGTATTAGAATTTTTGAATAATAGTTTTTTCTTAAACTCAGTTTCCCAACATTTAAACACCCAGTGCTCATCTAGTATTAGAATTTTTATTGGTAAGTCATGTCATTTTTTTTTCTGATTTACACTTAGTCTAAATTATAAAATAATCATAAATAGCAATGATAATAGAAACTAGAATACAAACAGGTTTTTTTAGAAGTAGATGTGCATTAGGTTCTCAGAATGAGTATAGTTGAGAATAAAATCTCATTGACTTATTTTACTTAGCATAATACCCTAACTCAGTCAGAGAAAGACAATTATCATATGATCTCATTTATATGTGGATCTTAAGAAACAAGAGAGAGGAGAAGGGAAAGAAGAGAAAAAGTTAAACCAGAGAGACTGAGGGAGACAAACCATATGAGATTCTTAATCATAGGAGCCAAACTGAAGGTCACTGGAGGGGTGGAGTGGGAGGATGGGATAACTGGGTGATGGACATTAAGGAGGGCACGTGATGGAATGAGTCTTGGGTGTTACATAAGACTGAGGAACCACTGACTTCTACCTCTGAAACTAATAGTACGCTATATGGAAATGAATTTGAATAAAAGGGTAAAAATGAAAAAATCTCATACTGAGCCTTCTAACAGTTAAGATAAAACTTTAATGTGGTATAGTAGGAGAAAGTCCAAGGATTATTTATTTAGTTATTTATTTTTAATATTTTATTGTTTTTATTTTTTATTTTAAACAAAAAAAACCCCAAATTTTTTATTGGAGTTCATTTTGCCCACATAAAGAATAACACCGAGTGCTCATCTCATTGTGTGCCCACCTTTACCAAAGATTATTTAGTATTAAGTGGTCCAAATTCATTTGAAGCTTGTTTCTTTTATTTTTATTTTTTTACTTTTGTTTTTAATTTTTAAAAGATTTATTTAAGTATTTTAGAGAGACAGCACACACATGCACAGGCTTGTGGGGGTGGGGGAGGCGGAGAGGGAGAGAGAGTGTCTTAAACAGTCTTGGTGCTGAGTGCCAGGGGAGCCCCGAATCCAACGTGGGGCTGGATCCCACGACCCTGAGATCACACCTGAGACAAAACCAAGAGTCACTCAACTGGCTACGCAACCCAGCTGCCCTGAAACCTATCTCTTTTCATTCAGAGTCCATCTCCTTAGTGACTCATTTGGAGCTGGAGTGTTTTATGTTGACATCTGGGATCCCCATACCATTGAGAGATGAGAATCCAGCAAGTTTGTACAACCTGGAGAAAACCCTTACCTTAATTGGAAAGTTCTTAAAACTATATCCCTGGGAACTCTTATTTCTCAAGTATTAATGTTTGCTACAAAAGAAGGAATTGTCAAATGGGGATAAGCAAATGTAAATGGAATTCATTTGTGCTAGTTGTATAGTGCAGTTTTGTAATATTTCACAAACTTAGATGATCATTGAATCTTTCTTTTGGGGCACAGTATCTCTTGCAAATCATGTGTTCTTTGGAATATAATTGAAGAAACACTACTCCGGAGATCTCCATTAAAATCAATAACAATACTTTAAATATTTACTACTGTGTTTTAGAGAGTGGAGACACAGAGATAAAAAATAACCCCTCCCCTCTAGAAGCTTTTGGTTTAGATGGTGTGGAATAAAATAACCATGATATATATTGTGAGAGAAGCAAAGATTCTTGGAGCCAGGCAATGATTGAAGCGAGTTTGTGGAATGACTGCAGGTAATCTGTTGAAGAGGCAGAGGAGGTCTATTTTATTATTTTTATTTTACTTTTTAAAAAGAGTTTATGTTTTTGAGAGAGACAGAGAGCGAGCAAGCAGGAGAGAGAGCACAAGTGGAGGGGAGGGGCAGAGGGAGAGGGAGAAGCTGGCTCTTTGCTGCAGAGGGAGCCCAAGGTGGGACTCCATCCTGAGACCCTGGGATCATGACCTGAGCTCATGAGCTGAAAGCAGATGCTTGACCAACTGAGCCACCCAGGCTCCCCGAGAAAGCCGTATTTTAAAAAGAAGGAGCAGGTGGTGAAACCATGGAGGGTTGAGAACGAAGGGGCTAATTTTATTTACATTCTATGTTACATGTTTAAGTTACAGGATCGTTCAGAATTTTTATGATTCATTATCCAAATATGTAATTTTGTAAAATATAAATTTTGTTTGCACTCCTACAGGATGGCCTCACACCACTTTTAGTTGCTGTAAATGAAAAAAAAGAGAAAATTGTGGAATTTTTAGTAGAAAAAGCAAATATAAATGCAGTTGACCCCGCTAAAAGGTAAAGTTTTTTGTTTTTTGTTTTTTTGTTTTTTTTTTTTTTGTGAATCTTAGTATTTGGTCAAGAATGGTAACAATTTCTCAAGGCAGAAAGTTTAACTTAATAAGAAGAGTATTTATAAGTATAGTGAAAAATGTCAGCATGTGATCGGTTAGCTAGAAAACAATTACTCTGACAGGATAAGGTGAAGAACTTTATATAGTATAATTCAGAATCCTTTGTAATATAGATTGATGTCATTTGCAATAGTTTTTTACTGTATGATTTTACAGTAGCTAAAAGTGTTTCTTGTTAAAATTGTGAGTTTTTTTAGCTCAGAGCATGATGCCAGAGTCCGGGTATTGAGCCCCACATAGGGCTCCCAGCAGGGAGCATGCTTCTCCCTCTCCCTATGTCTCTGCCTTTCTTTCTGTGTCTCTCCTGAATAAGGAAATATAATTGATCAAAAAAAATTTAGAGAGTCCAAGCAGAAACCTCTGAAACTGTCTCCAAGCCTTCATTTGGTAGGGTAAACCAAAAACAACCCTGCATCCTAGCAGAGATGCAGTGGGATAGTGCTAAAGGATGAAAGGCTGGTGAGCTCTATCACATTTCTGCTTGATTCACTAGTCTGGCCCATTCAGAGACTGGAGAGATTGTGGCAAATATCTGTAGTTACTGTCAACTTAAACAAAGAGTAGTTCCAGTCATAGTTATTGTGCGCCTCTTATTGCTTCCAGAACAGATTGATAAGACGTCAGGTACATGGTATGTCACCACTGATTTGGCAAATGCATTCTTTTCTATTCCGCTAGTGAATCAGAAATAGTTCATATTCATAGAGTATAGGCAAAGTGTCCATTCATTTCATTTGCCTCAGCGTTTTATTAACTCATGGAGCTAGACCATTTGAACATCCCGAGAATATCTCATTGGCCTATCATATTGACACCATGTTAATTTGACATGAGGAGCAGTAAGAGGCTATGACACTTTGGGCCCTTGGTAAGACGGCATGAATTGACATATCCGTGAAGTTTTGAGGCATCTATTGGGCATGCCAGGAAATTCCCACAGGAGTGAAAGAAAAATTGCCACATTTTGAATACCTTTTCACAAAGACAGAAACTGGGAGACGTCTTTCGGTTCTGGAGGTAGCATATTTTATACCACTAATTCTCAATGCGTTGGGGGTGGGGTGGTGGGAGAAGAATTCTGCTCCTCAGGGAGCATTTGGCAGCGTCTGGAGACATGTTTTTTGACATGTCAAAAGCTGTACGTACTTAATGTATCGAATTCAGTGAGTTTGTGGATAAGTATAGACCTCTGTGAAATCATCAGTGCCTTAAAGCCATAGTCCTACCCATCACCTCCCAAAGTTTCTTCCTGCTCTTATTAATTAATTAATTAATTAATTAATCGGTAAGAACACTTAATGTAAGCTCTACCCTCTTAGCAAAGTTTAAGTATACAATGCAGTATTATTAGCTACAGACACTGCTAACAATAGATTCGTCCGGAGACATTTCCGATCCTCACAACTGAGGACGTTGCTGGCATCTAGTGGGTCGATGTCAGGAGTGCTGGTAAATATACCCAAGAGAGGCCTCCACAACAGTCCACCATGTCCATGGTACAAGGTTGGTAAACCTTGTCCTACATTGAGTACTCCTTTCATCCATACGCCTTGGTGAAACTAAAGAATGCAAGACTTCAGTGGTCTCAGAGCAGATGAATTGTGCAGCAGGTGCAGGCTGTGCTTAGGAGTCCTCACTGCTTTGGTCACAGGATCCAGTAGACCCTATGCTATTCATGGTGTCAGTGGTGGGGAAAAGCTGTGCAGTGGATCTTAGGGCAAGCCCCATTGGAGAATCAGAGGACAGGCCCCTGGGGTTTTCTGATCTTGAGTCCCCATCAAAAGCTTGCCTGTAGAGGGGTCCTATGGGAGACAGAAATGACTTGGTTTTAGTATTCCTTCTGTGCTAAGTCATTGGCTGGACACAGCCTACCAGAGACACGAGGCCTTAGTGTGAGTGCTATGGTGGATATGAAAATGTAGCAGCTGTCTACATTTTGAGCTGCAGTTCAACTGTGCTCTCTGTGGTAGATCCTCTAGAAGACAAATCCAAAGAGTGCCACTCCCCGGCCTCTGTATTAGTCTGGGTCCAATCAGAAGACAGATATGACATAGTATTTTAAACAGTGGAAGTAAATACAAAGAATTACTAAATGATGATGAGATAATAATGAGAAGGTGGGACAGAGAAGTCTGAAGACAGTACCACAGAAGAGTTAACTTGGGGGGGGGTCCAAAGTTGCTAAAGAAGGTGTGATTGCAGCACGATGGATGGCAGAGAAGTTTGAGTCCTGTATGTCTGAATTCCTCTGTGCATCCGATTACCAACCTCAACTCATTGGTGTCCCAGAGGGTTGTTCCTGTTAGCCTGGAGATTGAGCACTGGCCCTGGCCCACGTTCCGGTTTGCTTCCCTTCTTCTTCTTCGTCTTCTTTCATCTTCATCTTCATCTTCGTCGTCTTTGTGTTCTCCTCCTCCTTCTCCTCCTCCTTTCCTTCTTCTTCTCTTCTTCCTATCTCCTTCCTTTCTCCTCCTCCCTTGCCGCGCCCCCTTCACCAGCATCAGAAATACTCTTCCCAGCTGTGCACTCCAGAGCATGCAGTCCCGGCCCCAGCCAGTGACCTTCCTAAAATGGATACCATGCCCCTAGCAAATGCTCTTGACACCCTACTCACTCTCTGCATCCAGTCCTTAGTCTTAACTCTGCTGTATCCCTAAGGGGTTTGTTGCATCCTTCTGCATGTGCATATGATACACTGGAGGCCTTGCACTGCTCTGCTGATCGGTGGGCTCATTGTTCCCTGACCCTCTCTATACATCCATTTATCAGACAGGACTCCCTGCACTCCTGAAGGGTAGTTCCTGTTTGCATGCTGAGTAGCACGGACTAGCTTTGGCAGGGCAACTCTGACTGCAGTTCCGACATCTCCTTCAAAGAGACCTGAATCCCAGCCTTGGGATTTACCCATTTGGGCAATCTTTCTTGGGTAATCTTGCACCTTAGGGTATTTGGATTTCTTTTCTCATCTTTATAGTTGATCTACTGTTATAGTTCATCATTTTTTATATTAAACATTCTCTGTTGAAATTACTAAGTGGTTTGTCTCCTGTTTGGACCCTCACTGATACACTATCCCTTCTTTTTGGAATGTGCTTCTCTCCCTCTTCACTGGCTAATCCCTATTCGTTCTTTAAGTTTTAGCTTTGATATCGCATCCATCCCTGACTCACTACCCTTATTTTTACATGACTCCGTAGGCCCTTTGTGCTCACCCTAAATGTGGCATTAAACTCGCCTCTACTCCGTGAACACCGCAATGTCATGTTTGTTGTTCCCTCACTGACTCCCACAATGCCAGAATACAGGTTTTCTGATTTAATTTTGTGGTCCCTTTGAGGTGGTTCTCCCAGGTCAGGGATTTTTAGTAGACTATGGCCCAGATCATCCTCAGCACACTGGAGCCCTCACATTCTCATCATGGTTTAATTATGACATAGTTTCAGTTTTCCTCAGGAGATAGAGTGGACTGCAAGGGAAGAGATATCCAAAGGAATGAATAACCAGTTATGAAAAGCTGTTGGTTGTTTTTAAAAGATTTTTATTTATTTGAGTGTGAGAGAACACAAATGGGGGTGGAGACCGAGGAAGGGGGAGAAGTAGACTCCCTGCTGAGCAGAGAGCTGGAGGCAGGGCAACCCCAAGGCCCCTGAGTCCTGACCTGAGCTAAAGAAGCCTTATTTTTATAAGATTTTATTTATTTATTCATGAAAGACACAGAGGAGAGAGAGAGAGGCAGAGACACAGGCAGAGAGAGAAGCAGGCTCCATGCAGGGAGCCTGACGTGGGACTCGATCCCGGGACTCCAGGATCTCGCCCTGTGCCAAAGGCAGGTACTAAACCACTGAGCCACCTGGGATTCCCTTAACGAAGCCTTTTAATGGACTGAGCCAGCCAGGTGCCCCTATGGAAAGTGTGTGGTGAATTTCTTGGCAACTCTTAAAAGGAGGAGACATTCATGACAGCCCTGAAGTAGAATTGGAAAACCTGAGCTAAGGGATTTGGTAAAGCATTCATATCTCAGTTGTTTTTCGTCATAAAACATACATTACTCTCCCTTCCTTTATATTCCCTTTCACTATTATTCATATTCCCCAAATGAATGAGAACAGGAAGGGAGACAGAACATAAAGACTCCTAACTCGGGGAAACGAACTAGGGGTGGTGGAGGGGGAGGAGGGCGGGTGTTGGAGGGGAATGGGTGACGGGCACTGAGGTGGACACTTGACGGGATGAACACTGGGTGTTTTTCTGTATGTTGGTAAATTGAACACCAATAAGAATTAATTAAAAAAATAAAAAAATAAAAAAAAAATAAAAAAAAAACATACATTACTCTAACACTTTGTTATTTTCATTGGTGTAACTACCAAATGAGTATGCAGCTAAGTTGAACCAGGACATACATGAGACTCAGATGGGGATGGGAGTTCTAATCAGGAACTTTCTAGAGGATGTGTGTTCTAGATCCGAAATTGTTTTCGACAGAAGTCTGGGAATTGGAAATCTTAGGTTTCAGGTGATTGTGAGAAAGTCTTTGGGGGATCCACCTAGCATTTGACCAAGGAACAAAGAAGCTCAGAGTTGGACTACCATATACGCTTTGAGTATCTCTGATCTATACAAAAACACTACAGTCAACCATATTCTTCAACTTACCTGGAGTCCTGGTGTGGAGTTCCTGTCTCCTTATAGCCTAGTAATGCCGTTGCCTCTCATCGCAGGTTGCGTTAGGAAATGTCAGTCTTCTATTCAATTGTCACTACAGAGAGCCTCTACTGGTCTCATAAGTCACCCTGGGGAATTCTAAGGGGACAAAAGATAATTTTCTAGCTGGCACCTGTAAGAGACAAATGCTTGATGCTCATAGTTGCAATCATTCACACGCACCAATACCATTTGGTCTAGCTAAGCTGAATGGGGCCAAGAAATGGTTTCTTGTTGTTGTTCCTTTGTTTTTGTTCATTGCTCTTCCACCAATGAACATGATCTGCCCTGGAACTAGCCACCCTCTCAGAAGGGACCCTAGTGGTCTCCAGAGTTCTGTAGTTCATTCCAGCAGCAGTTTCTGAAGATGCAGATCCCCTTAGTTTCTAGGTTGCTCATTCCAAACTACTTCCTGTCAAATCATGCCACCTACACACACAAAATGGCACACACACAAAATGGCCTCTGAAATAAGTGCCTACACTTGTATCTATGCATTTGTCTTGCTGTAAAAACACACCAAACTTCCCAATTTTGCTGGTGCATCTTGTGCCAACAGTGGCTTCTGTTAGGTTTTGTTGGTCAATTTCTTTTCTTTCTTTTTTTTTTTTAAACTTTTTATTGATCTATTTGACAGAGAGAGAACAAACCAGGATAAGGAGCAACAAAGGGAGAGGGAGAGGCAGGTTCCCCACCGACCAGGTAGCCTGATATGGGGCTTGATCCCAGGACCCTCAGATCCTGATCTGAGCTGAAGGCAGATGCCTGACTAAGCCCCCACCCCCTCCCTTTTCTAAGCAGGCTATAGTCCCAATGGAAGGCTTAAACTCACAACCCCAAGACCAAGAGTTGCATATTGTATCAACTAAGCCAGTCAGGGGCAGCTCCTACTTTGGTTAGTCCTTAAAATCATTAACAAATGTAATAGGAATCTGGTGAGTTTGGGGGTAGCTAGTTTTGTATTAGCTGTTGTCGTGGGTTTGCTCCTGCTTTTTTCTATCTGCCTCACCCACAATACCGCGTGTAGTCCGGTTGTAATTAATTAATGGATCAATTACCACCACATTAAAAGGAGTTTCTGTAGACATTCGTATACAGCCTCTGTGTGTGTGTGTGTGTGTGTGTGTGTGTGTGTATCACATACACATAAATATGAACAGCCTATCCTGTTTGTATTTTACTTGATTTGTTTTTCAACCACATCATACCATTCTTCGATGTGGATCTTTCTGGTGAAATCTTTCCCATCCAATTCGTGCCTTCCCTGAGTATCTTCGAGAAACTCCCAACTTTTGTTAACAAGCATGTAGTTTATAAGGTACTTTACTCTCATTACCAAATAAATACACAGATATCAAAAGAGTGACCACTTAGACGTTACAATGGGAAAATATATCATTTCATTAGAAAAAAGAAAAAGCCAGGATATAAATACATCACGAAGTGTATGCAGGATTTACATATGGTAAAAAAAACCTCCTGGAAGCTAAGGAGGGATGTCAAATAAGACGTAAAAGCAAAGACATAACGTGCATCTAAATACACTGATTCAGGGAGATTGATTCTGTTAACATTAATTGTCTTCACCTAATTACAAATTCTCTCCATGAATTCTTCAAATTTAGCATAGTGATTAAAAATTCATCTCCAGTAACAGACGTAAATATTGCCAAGAGAATACTGAAAGAGAAGATTAAGAAGGGGAACTATGGACCTGCATTGGATACTAAAGCATATGTATAAAGCAGTTAAAATACTAGAGTACTGATTGATACAAGGCAACTGGTCAATTGAATCCATTGTAAAACCCAGAAAAATAAAAACATAACAGAATTTATGATAAAGTGGCATTTTAAGCTAGGTGAGAAAAGATGGGTTATTTAGAAGAAGCAAATAGCTGTTTTTTTAAACAGTTCTTAAATGTTGGGGCGTGGGCGCCCGTGTGGCTCAGTTGGTTAAGCCTCTGTTTATTTTTATTTTTTGTGTTTGTTGATTTTAGCTCCTGTTCCTCCATCTCTCTCTCTCTCTCTCTCACCCTCTGTCCCTCCCTCTCTCTCAGAAAAACAAAACAAAAAAACAAAAAACAAACAAATGAAAACTTAAATGTTGCACCACACTGCAAACTAAATCTTGGATTGATTAAAGATTCAATTGGGGAATAACAGCAAAAAATAAGAATAAAGGAAATGTAAACGTAAGGCTGGGCCAACTGGGAGGATTATGAGGCATGCAGAAACGGATTTTCATTTCATCTAGGGAATATGAATTGTTCTCCCCTTGTGAGCTTGCACTTGATGATACATGTCTCCCTCTCCCTGTGCCCTTTACTGCACTCATGTATTCTCTCTTTCTCAAAGAAATAGATAAATCTTTAAAAACTATCGAACTCTCCAAATGTATTTATTCTTCAGTCCATTTATTTCTCAAATAGAACCTGAACACGGGTTATGTAGCAGACATAGTCTACTCAGGATCTTTTCAATCTTAAAGAGACTTCAAGTTGCCCAGTATGAGCAAGATGAGAAATTTTATGTATTTAGGTTTTAAAGCTTTCATTGTTAAGTGTAATCTCTCCACCCAACGTGGGGCTTGACGTTTCAGGACACATGCTCTACTGACTGAGCCAGCCAGGCACTCCTAAGATGAGATTTTATTTTATTTTATTTTGTAAAAGTTAAAAGATGTATTTATTTTAAAGGGAGAGAGAGGGTCATGGGAGAGGGGAGGGACAGGGGGAGAGAGAGGAACCCAAGCAAACTCCACCCTGAGCATGGAGCCTAATGTGGGGCTCCGTCTTATGACTTTGAGATCCTCCTGAGACAAAACCAAAAGTTGGACACAAAATCAACCGAGCCATCTGGGTGCCCCTAAGGTGAGAAATTTTAAATGGACGTATTAGGCCTTAATCTCACCTGAAGCTTTTCCTTGGAACTTCCTGTCAAAGGAAAACATTTCAATATTAGAAATTGTAAAAGATTACCTTCACCTGCCCTTTTGACATTTCAATAATATTAAATACTAATATTGGTAATTGGAAATACTTGATTTCTATGAATCTAAACATTTTCTATTAATTAAAATGCTTAATAAAATGAGCTTCCCCACATCCCCCCTCCAAAAAAAATAAAATGAGCTGTGCCCGTTTATTTGAAATCCGAGCTTCCTTTGCTCAAACTTCCTTGAAAACCAAACTAAGAATTACTTAAAAATATTCTTTTGTTATTTTAGTCTCTTTTACCCGTAATGTGCTTTCAACTACTGAAAATTATTTTAGTTCTTGAACAATGTAATTCCAGGCATAGGACTAGAAGTGCAGCAGACCTGTTGTATATGTCATTATTTCACTTAAGGCACACTGTAGTCTGTATGATGCCCCACTATTTATGTACCAAGAAGAAATTTTTAAAAATCATGCCAGTTATAGTTTTAAGACATTTTGAATTGGAAATTGGTTTTCGATGTCAGAGATATTAAAAGGTGACAAAATGAGCATCTTGGAATCATTGAAATAGAGTATTCATGCTCATCCTTAAACGTAGCTGCAAAGTAAGCATAATTGGATCATTTTACCTAATTGTAGTGGGTCTTTGTAATTTGTAGTAATAGCTATAGTAATATTTGTGCTAGGAACTAGTATTCTAAATGCTTTGCATGGATCCTCATTTAAGGATCACAACAAGAGGTCTTGTGAGATAACTACTTTTTATTTTATTTATTATTACTATTGTTTCATAACCTCCATAACCAATAGGGGTCTCGAACCCCTGGCTCCCGAGATCGAGTGACATGCTCTTCAGAGTGAGCCAGACAGGTGACCTGAGATAACTATTTTTATGCCCATTTTGTGGATGAGGAAATTGTGATAAGGCTAAGTGGTCACTGTGAAGCGACAGAGTTAAAGTGGGAATCAAACCCAGGTTGAGCTGCTTCCTGAGGTCATGCTCTTCCTAAACAGATAGGCTGCTCTTTTAATAGAGCGGTGAAGAATGACTAATAAATATTGTACTTTCTTCCAAAGTAAACTAATTCTTTGTTTTGGAGTCATGAGAATAACATAGTATTTAACATTTTCAATTCTATGAATTAATTTGAATGTTTTGAAAAGGTACACTGTAATTTCCTGACCAGTCCTTTCATGCTCACAGGAGTGCTCTGCACTTGGCCTGTGCCAATGGCCGTGAAGATATGGTGAAGCTCCTTGTAGATCGGAAATGCCAGCTAAACCTCCGTGATGGCGAAGACAGGACAGCTCTCGTGAAGGTGGGTCGTCACAGCTATGTCGGCCTGAGGTCGAATGGATTGAAGTCCTTGGAATGAACATTTGTTGCATTTAAACATAACTCATTGGTGAAACTTGTGGCATGTTTCCTTTAAGTTCCCAGAATTTACATTCTGTCTCTTGTTGTAATGCTGACAGGCTGTACAATGCCAAGAAGAGGCATGTGTAACTCTTCTCCTGGAACACGGTGCTGATCCTAATCTGAAAGACAACAAGGGCAACACCGCTCTCCATTATGCAGCCCGTGAAGAGATTCTCTCAATTGCAGAGAAGCTGCTTTTAAAAAACGCAAATATAGAGGCCAAAAACATGGTACAAATCAACTTTTTTTTACAACGTATTTGACATCATAAATAAATAAATAAATATATATATTTATATAGCTACAAAGGTTTATATATATATGTGCATATATATGTACAGAGGTACATATGTATACGAAGACATTGGCACTGAATTTTATACAGTAGGTCGTGTCATCATGGAAACAACTCCTAAACCAAGGCACAGGGTAGGGAAGAGAAAAGTAATGCATATCGAAAGGCACCATTTTGTCTGCTAGCCACCCTTCCACCCCAGAAAGAAAATCTTCCCATTGGTGCCTGGGTGTAGATGGTGACCTCAGAGCCCACAAAGGATTGAAGGCCTAGAGGGGAGTGTGGTGATGGTGGAGGCTGAAAGCTGTACAGGGGCTTAGGAATTGGATGCTTCTGGGGATGAGTAGGAGACCATGACCCAGAGGAGTAGCTTGGGTGAATGTAAATGGGAGGAGAAAGCAGCAGGTTGTAATAGGCCTTGGGCGCTCTAGGCCCTAAGGTTCAGAAGATGAGAGCAGGGGGATCAGGTCATGACATCCTACAGGGGGCATCTACTTGCCCTGGTAGCCACTCTGCCAGCCACGTACCACGTTGAGGCCTCCCATTCCGGAGAGTAGCTCCTGCTCAGCCTATGTAGTTCCTCAGTGGGGTGGTAGGTGTCCATGGGGAGCTGGTGCTGACCACACTTGCCAGGCTCCCTGTGCTTTCTTTGACGTGCATTACCTTCAGTCGCTGCCCTTGCAGAAACTCTGTTGTGTGCCATAGATAGGGTCGATTTTTCGTATTTGGAAGCTCAAGCATTTCCTGGATGAAAATATTTTGAAATAATTGTCTAAGCTAATTGCCTTCGGCTCAGGGCATGATCCCGTGGTCTCCCGAATCGAGTCCCACATGGCACTCCTTGAATGCAGGAGCCTGCTTCTCCCTCTGCCTGTGTCTCTGCCTCTCTCTCTCTCTCTCTCTCTCTCTCTCTCGGTCTCTCATGATTAAATAAATAGAAATCTTAAAAAACCAAAAACTGGAGAAGAAGAGGAAAGAACACAGTATAGTATTTTGCAGCTATAGCCACTTAGGTAAGAGTCTAAACTCTGCTTGCAAATCTAGAATGTCTTGATGGGAAGGAAGTAAGGAGAGTGTAAATAATGGAATCAAGTTGCATTTTGAGTTTACTACTCCTTGTTCTACCTCTAGCCATGGAAATTGAATGAAGGTTTGATAAGTGACTCATTTCTGTTTTTGTCTGAATCCTTAAGTGATAGGGAGAATTGGCCACGTAGGTGAAAGAGGGGACTGACATGGTTGTGTACTGTACTAGTTCTCAGCTAGACTTGTGCTGGTGAATCACAGTCAGCTAGGGAACTTTAAAAGAATTTACAAGCCAAAACTGTCCCGTGAAGATTTCGACGGAGTGAATCCAATAACGTGTGTACGCAGAAATTTGGAAGTAGTTTTTTGAGATTCTGATACAACTCTTGGCTAAGAACTACTGAATGGGTAGGTATACATATACAAATTTGGAGATGTAAAATAAAAAACAACTGATGTTTGCTACTGGCTACTTCCTTCCACTCTCTCCAACATTAGCGTTTCATCTGTCTGTATCTCTTTGAGAATTACAGATGAAAATTATTGGTCATCTCTGTTGGCTTGAAAAATAATTACCTTTTCTTCCAACTATCAGTCATTCACCGGCACCCAGATGGGAAGTCTTTATGAGTAGTCTTTTAATAAGTAGAGTCTGACCGTTTAAAGATTTTACATGTTTTGCTACCATTCTGTTATTAGAAGCAGGGTTTTCCCAATTGCAGCAGTAGAAATCCGTGAACCTTCCTTTTTAGTTGAAGCTGTGCGATAGACTATCTTAGGATGTCTTTCAAATTCATAGGGCCCTGGCATAGTCACTACTGTGTTAAACATTCAGCATGTAGTTAGTGACAATACAGATGGTAATTGTTTTAATAACTTTGCTTCAGCATTCCTCTGAACTCCTGTCTGTTCGGCTAGCAATCTGAGGGAAGTAAATACAAATAGATTGTAGTTGAAACAAGCATTGGAAAATTCTGACAGTAGGTGTTAATGAGTCTTCACAGCAATTTTCCTTAGAAGGTGGGGCCTAATTTGTTGGGAAAACATGATCCTGATGCTTTAGGAAAGGTTTGATGTCCAAGTATTTGTTTTACGCACAGCCATTGGAAACAGTCACAGCAAATAGAAAAACACAAGTAGGCTATAGACTAGATGTGGCCCCCGGATGTATTTAGTTTCCACTGTCAGTTGAGCTAACATTTAAAATTATGACACGCATGTAGAACTCTGGATTTTGAGCTTTTCTTATAGATCACTTCTGGTACCTTCAGAAGGACTGAAGGTTTGGTATGCTGTGCAGAGGCTGTCCCTTTATATGAGGCGTGTGTCTCCAGTTTGCTCGTGTCCCCGACTAGGTTCTTCACTGACTCGTGTCACCTGCTTTGCCTCCATAAGCATTGAGTTTACCATTACTGTTTTATGGTATATTTTGACAAAGATTTCAAGATTTTCAAGACACTCCATATTAGTTTATAATATATATTTTGTATTTTATGTTAATTTCTTAGAATTGAGATTGAATTTTCTGTTTCTTCGTCTCCTTATTTTTTTCATTACTTTATTCAGTAATTGAAGAGAGACACACAGAGAGAGGCAGAGAGCTAGGCACAGGGGGAAGCAGGCTCTCTATGGGGATCCTGATGTGGGCTCGATCCCAGGACCCTGGGATCACCATGCTCAACCACTGAGTCACCCTCTGCCTCAGGATGAATTTTCCAAGTTAAAATTTAAAGGATTTTTTTTTGAAAACCATTTTTTCTTTAAATGTACAGTAATCATGTTCCTTTTGGAATATCTGCAAGTCATATGAGGTTAATCCATTTTATTTGGATATATTATGCATATTTCAGAGAATATTAAATAATTTAGTAGTATTGATTGTGCTAAAAATAATCTATGTAAGCCAGTATTAGAATTTTTTGTTAAGAATTTTTATTTAATTTCATTTTACCCATTTATAAAAGCACAGTGCTCTTCCAGTATTCCTATTTTTATTGATAAGCTGCTATATTTTTATTTCTGATTTACTCTTTGCCTAAAATACAGAATAATTATAAATAGTAATCACAGTAAAAACTGGAATCCTTAGAGGATTTTTTTTTTTTCCTTAGAGGATTTTTAGAAGTGGATATGCCTTACGGGTCCCAGAATTAATATAATTGAGACCAAATCTGATACTGACTTATTTCATGTAGCGTCATACCCTAAGTCAGTCAGAGGAAGACAGTTATCATATGGTCACATTCATTATGTAGATGGTAGAAACAAAACAGAGTATCAGAGGGGAAGAGAAGAAAAACTGAAACAAGACAGAGTGAGGGAGACAGACCTTGAAACTCTTAATCATAAGAACCAACCTGTGTGTCCCTGGAGGGGTTGGTATGGGTGGATGGGGTAACTGGGTGATGGACGTTACAGAGGGCACATGATGGAATGAGCACTGGGTGTTACATAAGACTGCTGAATCACAACCTTTTACCTCTGAAACTAATAATACACTATATGTTATTTAATTGAATTTAATCAAAAAGGTAAAAATGAGAAAAATCTCATACTGAGCTTTCTAACAGTTAAGATAAAGCTTTATCATTGTATAATAGGAGAAAGTCCAAGGACTATTACTTATTTGTTTCTTTTAAATTTTATTTTTTTCAGTTTGCCACAATAAAGTATAACACCCAGCGCTCATGTCATCATTTGTGCCCTTCTTGACCAAGGACTGTTTATTCTATTTAAAAATATTTTATTGATTTATTCATGAAAGACACTGAGAGAGAGGCAGAGACACAGGCAGAGAGAGAAGCAAGCTCCATGCAGGGAGCCAGACGTGGGACTTGAACCTGGGGCTCCAGGAACACACCCTGGGCTGAGGGCAGGAGCTCAACCTCTAAGCCACTCAGATTTCTCAACCACGAACTACTTAGTATTAAGCATTCAATGTTCAGTTGAAGCTTGTTTATTTTACTTATTCTTTTTCTATTTTTGATTTCTCCTAAGTTTTATTTACATATTTTAGAGAGACAGCTTGTACATGCACAGGCTTGGAGGGTTGGGTGAGGGGAAGAGGGAGAGAGTATCTTAAACAGACTTGGTGCTGAGTGCCAGGGGAGCCCAGAATCCAAGGTGGGGCTGGATCTCACCACCCTGAGACAAAACCAAGGGTCACTCAACTGGCTACGCAACCCAGCTACCCTGAAACCTAGCTCTTTTCATTCAGAGTCCATCTCCTTAGTGACTCGTTAGTGACTCAGTGTTTTGTGTTGACATCTGGGATCCCTATACCATTGATAGAAGAGAATCAAGCAAGTTTGTACAACCTGGAGAAAACCCTCGCCTTTATTGGAAAGTTTATTGGAAAGCTATATCCCCGAGAACTCTTATTTCTCAAGTATTAATGTTTGCTACAAAAAATAAAAGGAATTGTCAAATGGGGATAAGCAAATGTAAATGGAGTTCATTTGTGCTACATGTATAGTGCGGTTTTGAATATTTCACAAACATAGATGATCATTGAATCTTTCTTCTGGTGTCTTCCAGTGCCTTCCTTCTTGCAAATTATGTATTCTTTGGAATATAATTGAAAAAACACTATTCCAGAGATATCCATTAAAATCAATAACAATATTTTAAATATTAACTACTATGTTTTAGAGAGTGGAGATACAGAGATTAAAAAATCACCCCTGCCTTCGAGAAGCTCTTGGTTTAGATGGTGTGGAATAGAGCGTACCATGGTATATTATGTGAGAGAAGCAAAGATTCTTGGAGCCAGGCAATGTTTGAAGCGAGTTTGTAGAATGACTTCAGATAATCTATGAAGAGGTAGCGGAGGTCTATTTTTTTTTAATTTTACTTTTTAAAAAGATTTTATGTTTTTGAGAGAGACAGAGAGTGAGCGAGCAGGAGAGAGAGCACGAGTGGAGGGGAGGAGCAGAGGGAGAGGGAGAAGCTGACTCCTTGCTGCAGAGGGAGCCCAAGGTAGGGCTCCCCCCTGAGACCCTGAGATCATGACCTGAGCTCATGAGCTGAAGGCAGATGCTTGACCAACTGAGCCACCCAGGCTCCCTGAGAAAGCAGTCTTTTAAAAAGAAGGAGCAGGTGGTGAAAACACAGAGGGGTGAGAAGGAAGGGGCTAATTTTATTTGCTTTCTACAATATATGTTTTAAGTTTAGCAGAATGTATAGAAATTTTAAAATTTAGCATGCGAATACATAATTTTATAAATTGTAAGTTGTTTTTGCACTTTTACAGGATGGCCTCACACCACTTTTAGTTGCTCTAAATGAAAACAAAGAGCAAATGGTGAAATTTTTAGTAGGAAAAGGAGCACGTCTACTTGCAGGGGATACGGTTAAAAGGTAGAGTATTCTTTTGTTTTGTCTTTTAAACCTTACTCTTTTGTCTTGAGTGGTAACAATTTCTCATGTCATAAATTTTATCTTAATAAGATGATTAAGTTATAGTCATATAGTGAAAAATGTCAGGATGTCATCTCTTAGGTAGAAAGCAATTATTCTGACAGGCCAACATGAACAGTGTATAGCAGAATTCCTATTTCTTTGTAATATTGATTGATGTCATTTGCAATAGTTTTTTTGCCATAGGATTTTATATTAAAAGGGTTTCATATTAATATTATTAGTTTTATAATGGGGACTCCCAACTTGTAGTTTACTTTATGACACAATTCTGGATATCTGAACTCTTTTATTAATATTTTTTAAGATTCTGTTTCATACTTTAAAAGATATATAATAAGCATAAGTAGGAGTTGTTTTGTTTTTTTGGATGACTCTTTGCTTTATTACTTTTTGTTGAAGAATACTGATGTTGTTAGATGATCCCGAAGTGGTTACCATTAGCAGATACTCTGGGTTCATCAGTTTTTATACTTTTTCATGTCCAGTATGTTTTATCATTTTCATTTTTAATTGGAATGGATTGAAGGATGAAAGAGAACCTTAGGTGAATAGACTCTTCCTTTAATGAGGAGAAATCATAGGTGAGTGATAAAGAGAAAAGAGATGGACTTTAGATTCACAGAAGACTAGGTTTAATCCTTAGCTTGCCTCCTTGCTGGGTATGTGACCTTGGAAACATTACTTACCATCACCAGATACATTTCCTGATATGAAAAGGAGGATAATAATATATCCTTCAAGGGTGGTTGTGTGTAAATAATTATATATATATATATAATCATGTAATTTAGTGCCTACCACATGCTTAACTTAGCATCATTAACTGCAACTATGACTGTTTTCTTATCATTAGTGTGAATATTACTGTTTTAAGCCTACAGATAGCTTTTATACCGACCTGGCCTCCAGGTGGTTTGGAGGTACAATGTACCAGTTTAAGGAAGAGATGGGGATTTTTAAAATGATTTTATTTATTTATTCATGAGAGACACACAAAGAGAGGCAGAGACACTGGCAGAGGGAGAAGCAAGATCCGGAACTCCAGGATCACGCCCTGAGCCAAAGGCAGACACTCAACCGCTGAGCCACCCAGATGTCG
Organism: Vulpes vulpes; assembly: GCF_048418805.1. Classification (NCBI taxonomy): domain Eukaryota; kingdom Metazoa; phylum Chordata; class Mammalia; order Carnivora; family Canidae; genus Vulpes; species Vulpes vulpes. Next base: position 102,645,011 of record NC_132781.1, on the reverse strand, counting down.
CAAAATGGGGAATTTTTTTAAAAAAACCCTTCACCTATTCAGATCAGTGACCTCGGCATAGTTTCTTGTTCATCAGAGGGTTTTAAATTAGCAACTTCTACTATAATACCCAAGTGGAACCAGAGGATTCTTTTTTTTCGCTTCATTTTAGCCGTGGGGTTAATTTACAAAAATGAACACTTGGACATGTTAGTGGTCAATTCTGTAGCAACATGTGAGATATTACCCTGATGAAGTATATCAGATTAGGTGCTTAAATACTCTGAGTTCTTAAGGATGAAGTTATCTCTCTGTTATTTTAGACTAGCCCTTATGCTTGCTGTAAAATATGCTGTAAAAGATGAACCATGAAATATAGTCAGTCTTCTCTTTAGGAAGGTTTTCCTAAGATGTATATAGATGGACTGCAGAAGAATATGCTATTATTAATAGTGTTAATATGTAAGTGTTTACATTAAAATGCTAGTTTACTGGGATACCTGGGCAGCTCAGCGGTTGAGTGTCTGCAGTGGACACAGGGCATGATCCCGGGGCCTGGGGATCGAGTCCCATGTCTGGCTCCCTGTGAGGAGTCTGGTTCTCCCTCTGCTGATGTCTCTGCCTCCTCTCTCTCACTCTGTGTGTGTGTGTCTCTCATGAATAAATAAATAAAATCTTTCTTCAAAAGTGAAAATAACTTAAAACATGCTAGATATTTCTCAACTGAGGTTTAAAATATAGTAAAATAGTGTTACTTCCTATGTAACAGCTGAGAAGGTATAATTTGATTCAGCACTTTGGGATGGCAGTGAGTTAGAGCCTATCATCACCCAGAAACCAAGCAAAAGGCTAGAGTAGTTAGAAGTAGCAATGAGTGCAGGATTCTTTATGTCAGGACTCTTGAGACCTTTATGCTTAGGGATCCTCACTGTATCTGTTTCATTCCAACTATAACCCTTCTGCATGTGGTTCACATAATGTTATACCTGGGTGCTTTTTAAAAAGATTGATTTATTTATTTATTTATTTATTTATTTATTTATTTATTTATTTTTATTTATTTAAGAGAGAACAAGCACAAGTGAGGCGGAGGGGTGGAGGGAGAGGGAGAAGCCGACACTCTGCTGAGCTGGGAGCCCAACACAGGGCTGGATCCTGAGACCATACCTGAGCCAAAGGCAGATGGTTAACTAACTGAACTACCCACCTCAATGTCTGTTTTTACTAAAGAGTTACTTGTGTCCTAAGATGTTCAGTTTCATAGGAAACTGTATACTTTTCCTTGTGGGTTATCGCCTATATTTTCCCCCTTGAATTTTCCGAGAACCTAAGGATTTCCCTACGACCAAAGAGACAGTCCTCTTTCATAAGCCTTTTGGATGGAAAAAAGGACATACTCATCATTCTGTGGTTTCCTTTGATTCTGTTCCTGCAACATTGCTGTTGAAACTGGTTCTGCAGTCCAGTCATGATTGGCTTTTGCTCATAGGATGCCCTTGCTGATCCTCATTCCTCGGTGCTCATGATGATCCACACTTAGAATTCAAACTTAGAACCCTTTTTTGGTTATTACATATGCTTATATGCTCAGCTGCTATTCCAAAGCCACCGGCGTGCTGTTCTGGCAGCTGGGCCTTCTGGCTTTAGCCCCCATACACCCTTCCCTTCACACTCAAAAACCTTACGTGGAAACCATATATTAGCCCAGACCTTCATAATGAATTAACCTTCGAGGATTTTGTTTGTCTTTTCTGCTAGCAGACTTTAGTTAGGACCATTCTAAACTATTAAAGAAGTTCAAATAATACTATGAGACTGGACTTTCCTTCCCCTTTGTTCCTACATCTGTAGCCGAAGGCTGCTTTATTTATTTTTTTTAAGATTTTATTTTTATTTATTCATGAGAATACACAGAGAGGAGAGAGAGAGAGGCAGAGACACAGGCAGAGGGAGAAGCAGGCTCCATGCAGGGAGCCCGACATGGGACTCGATCCTGGGTCTCCAGGATCACGCCCTGGGCTGAAGGCAGTGCTAAACCACTGAGCCACCCGGGCTGCCCCCCAAGCCTGCTTTAAATCCTGTGGAATACCTTTTTTTATTAGGTCATGGAAGGTCTCATATTGCCCTTCCCAGAGTTGTGGGCATCACCTTGCCTGAGAGGCCACGTTTTGGGTATTAACCTCATTAAATCCTCCTAACGGCCTTGTAATAGAAGATGGTAAGATTCCTGTTTTATAGAGGAAGACTTTGAGTGGAAGAGAAGTGGCGGGTCTAAGAACAAAAAAACTGCTGGTTTTTGAGCTGGGACTTTGGGATTTGAGACACTTTCCATTATGGCATTCTAACTCTTAGTTTACTGAGCAAAATGCCTTCAACTCATGACTGGTTCACCTTACTTTTGATTCTCCTTTAATTATAATTACATACTTGATAAAAGTTTTTAGAACTAACAAATTTGAAGTACCTATTCGGGTAATTTAAGTTTTGATGTTAACCCTGATATTCTTTGAAAAATCTTAAGAATTTGATATATCTGGTAAATATTTTTCATATCAGTATTTAAAAAGTCTCATTGTTTATCACTCTTTCTTATACGTAGCAGTGACCAACTAATTTCTGAACATAAAGAAGAAATGAAACCTGAAAATTCTTCACAGAATCATGATCTAGGTACGATTTTTTAGAGTGAATTACTTATGGTGGTCCTAACATAGATGAAGTCAGAATAAGGCAGTTTTGATAATGAAAGAGCAATGAAAACAAAATGAAACAAATCCGATGTGTAAATTGCATGGGTGTTTGGTTTCTTAATTTCTTTCTCAATAGTCTAGGATTCAGAATTTGAGAAGTTCTTTTTGGTAATTTAAAATATGAGGCAGTATTGTCTGAAAATAAATTCGTTATCTTAGTATTTTTTAGATTTTATTTCTTTATTCCTCAGAGACACAGAGAGAGAGGCAAAGAGAGAGGCAGAGGGAGAAGCAGGCTCCATACGGATGCCTGATGTGGGACTCAATCCCAGAACCCTGGGATCACAACCTCAACCAGTGAGCCATCCAGGTGCCCTCATTATTAGTTATGATACTTAAAATCCCATGGGATATCTTTGTGTAAATAAGGAAAAAAGATTTTCAAGTTAGTATGTTTTATGTTTCCTCTATAAACATGTTATAAAAATTATACTGGTTATACAAATGGCATTTTGACTTTTACAAGTGGATTTCATTTAGTAAATATTATTATAGTGTGATTTGTCTCATTATCCTTAAAACTGGAACTCTGCAATACCTTGCTGGTCCTTTACACAAATGGCAAACAATGAGAACTGCGAAACCTAGCTAGTGTGCAGCAATACCAATGAGATTGCTTGATTTTTTAGGTGATGACCTATCCTACGGAAGCCTGTTGAGGAGCACAGGTTATTTTAGATGCTGTTGCCATCAACGCAATCTCACTATTAGTGACTTCACTTCTCTTAAGTCAGAATGTGATATGTTGACTTCATTAGGACAATGTTCTCTCCTGTTTGTTGCATAATACTGTAGTTTTTTGGAAATAAGATACTCTGTTATCATTAGTCAAAATATGATCATAATAAATATTCAAAAAGGGCAACTTGGGCTCAACAAATTATAATAAAAGCACAAAAATGTTCGCAGTAACAAAGATGTTATCGTTGCTCCCCAGAGGTGGCACCTAGTGCGTTGCATGGTCTGAAATGTAGGAAGAAACCTTTAACTTAGTGGATCTCTATCACAGAAATTCTTTAGGTTGGCTTTGGTTTTGCAAGTTATAAGAAGCAAAGATGGAATAGAGTTTTGGTCTTTCAAGGTGCTCATAGTTGAATAGAGCTGTCTTTGTGTTGTGTGTGTTTTTTTTTAAGATTTTAATTTATTTATTCATGAGAGACAGAGAGAGAGAGAGGCAGAGATATAGGCAGAGGGAGAAGCAGGCTCCAGGCAGGGAGCCCGACATGCGACTTGATCTGGGAAGTCGGGGATCAGGGCCTCAGCCAAAGGCAGACACTCAACCGCTGAGTCACCCAGGAGTCCCTGTCTCCTTTCCTGCTTGGCTAATTAGCAACAGCTTCAGGCATATTTTCACATGACAATATCCGTGACCAGAAGGACTGTGTTTGTCTCTGTGTTTCGTTTATATAGGAAGAAAACTCAGCCTATAGGACTAACATTTTATAGGCTAGGTAACATGACTTGCTTGTTCCTAAACCAGTCACTGGTAAGTCAGGTACTGTGATTAGCTTAGAATAATCCTTTCTCCTTTTGCAGCTGGGGCAAGACCACGTTCTTTGTGTATTGGGACACTAAATATCCAAATAAAGCTGTGGTTCTCCAGCAAGAATGAAGACTATGGAATGGCTGTTGGGGAGGGAGCCAGCAGGGATTGATAGGAGAATTTCAAATAGAAGAGTAATCAGATTAGATTTGAATTAGGGCCCTTTGGTTATGGCATAAAATGGGGATCACCAAGCTTTTCTTAAAAGGGCCAGATAGTGAATATTTTAGGCCCTGGGGTCTCACACTCTGCCATTGTCGTGTGAAAGTAGCCATAGCAATATGTATTGAAATAGATGTGACTGTGCTCCATTACAACTTTATTTACAGAACCAGATGGCAGGTTGGATTTGGCCTGTGGCCATAGTTTGCAGGCATTTCCTGTGGAGGATAGATTGAAGAATACCAAGTTAAAGATACTAGAAGACAAAGGAAGCTTTTATTTCCTTAGCCAAGTATCATTCCATTTTGAAATTTTCAGCCCTCTCTACTGAACAAGTCAGGAGGCTCAATTCATTCCATTTAAAATGTTGTTCTTTTTCTCGGCCTTATGTCTTTCTCTAGAAAAGGTTTTGAGAAGAGTTTATTTATTTATTTGAAAGATAGCACAAGCGAGGTGGAAGGACAGAGGGAGAGAGAAAAGCAGACTCCCTGAGGGTCTCCACCCAGGACCCCAAGATTGTGACCGGAGCCGAGCCGAACTTTGTGATGAAGTGTTTCATCCTGAACTTAGCAGTCTTCCACTGAGGAGCTGGAGAGGTTCCATCGTGTTCCAGCCAAATATGTCTAGTCTGTTTTAACTGCTCCTAGTAGTGGAAGTCCAGGAAAATCATGCTATTTAAGTTTGCCATTGTCACTTTAGGATAATGATTCTGCTGATGATACCATTTCCTGTCAGTCTCATAGGGTTTGGTTACAATAATGGTCATTAGAAACATCCACTTGTATGTACCACATTCTGATAACTAGAATTCTTTTCTTGCATTGGTAATTATAGAGGAGAAAATGAGATTTCTTAAAGCATTAACTGCCTACCAATAGTACAATTAATATCCACTGTAGTGTGGTTTCCAGGTGTGGTCCCAAAGGAATACTTTTTAACAAGTCATCATCTGTCTTACACTTTTAATATTCTGTATTTTTCTATTGTTGACTTAAAATGTATTTTTCTGCTTTCTTTACTAGTGGCTAAGAAGTCTGAAGAAGTCGCTTTAAGCCGGTAGGACTTTTATGGATTTTTTAAAAATGACGTGTTAACTAAGGAAGTGGAGAGGAAAGGATTTGTTGAGTGTTGTCTTCTGGGCTAGACACTATATTATGTGCTTCATACGTATTACTTATTACTTATTAGTCATTGCAATAGTTTCACCAAGGAGCTGTGTTGTTATAGCCTACTTTTTATTAACTAGTCAGCTGTAGTTCAGGGAGATGGATAAATTGACCCAGGATTCCATAGTTAATGAGTAGCAGACCCATGATTTGAATGTTAGCCTGTGTGGCTCCCACGTACATGTTGTGCCCCTCAGCAGCACTGGAATTAAGATACAGATCTTAGATCATCCCAGAATGTCAAATTTCATTACATGTTAACTCTGATTTAGAGTTTTCTTAAGAACCAGGCAAGTCCAAGCATTTTCCTAATATATTTGACACAACTAGTGATAGCTAGACGTAATTATTGCAGTGGTAACTAGTTTCTTGTTTTTACTGTCAAAGATTTTGGAGTGGATCTCAGTTACCTATGGCCACAGTACCATAGCTTTTACATAAGCAAGCCCTAATCTGGCAAGCTCTTAGATATAGTGACGTCTGCTCTCCTTGAGATGAATGATTTTTCTGAAAGTGAAGGATATGTAATCTAGGTATAGACCATGTAACGTTAATTAAATTTATCATCTATTTAGAGGGTATTTCTAAACAGTTGTCTATTGACTGACTTCTGAGTCTAATTTTCCCTTTAGGCTGGCACCCTTGATAAGTTCTGTGAAGCTTTTTCTTTTTTTGTAGACTTGTTTGCTTTTCTCCATGTCCTTTCTATACTCTTTTCTTGATTGTTTTGTAACTTTCTTCTCCAATTTTCTTGCTGTTTCTTTTATTCCATTACGTTTTATCATTTCTGCAGCTAAGGATTCTCCATTTTTCTAAAGACAAAATGAAAAGCAGATAGAATTTCAGGGTTTTAAAGAATCTTAGAGATGTGTTAATCAAAATACTCTCTGATGCTGTAACCCATGTTTAACATCCTTACCACGTGGTTGTTGAAGTGGAGAATTTGAAACTCAAAAGGGATTAAAGTGACTTACTTGAATTTGATAACTGACAGAAATGAGATTTAAATTTAGATTTTTTCCCTTTTCTCTCATCTTGTAGGTAAGTGATTTAATAAAATAAAGATAGGGAGTGGGTCTAGTGTACACGAGACGGGAATTAGCAGGAGAGGGCATGTTTCAAGAAGAACCACATTGGGTTGAATAGGAAAAGAGTTTTAGAAATGATGTCAGAATATTGGGGTTTATGACAACATAGACAAAGATCAATTACAAAAAGAAAGAACACAACATATTGGGTGTTGTTTATAAAAGCATATTAAAATAGAGCATTCAAGAGAGTCCTGAGCAGCATTTCTTTTTGTTGGTTTATTTATTTATTTATTTTAATTTTTATTTATTTATGATAGTTACACACACACAGAGAGAGAGAGAGAGAGAGAGAGAGAGAGAGAGGCAGAGACACAGGCAGAGGGGGAAGCAGGCTCCATGCAGGGAGCCTGACTTGGGACTCGAACCTGGGTCTCCAGGATCATGCCCTGGGCTGAAGGCGGCACTAAACCGCTGGGCTACCCAGCTGCCCTACTTCAGAGTTTCTGTTGAGAAACATTAAAATCAGTTCAGCCACTGGCAAGAGTATTTACAGCAAATAGGAATGGGATATAATCGACTTCTACCCCACCTTACAGAAGGCGGGTTAGATCCTCTCAAATAATGGGGGGAATGGAGATTCTGAACTATGTAAATGTATGGCCCAAGGTCACAAGGTCTTGTGATCACTCCACCTCTTTTCGTAATTCTCTGATGCCCTTCCTGTGTATGTGTAGGGTTTGGTGGGGTAGGACTAGCTGTCAGATCAATAACGGAGCTTCATTTGGGTAGTTGGTAAGGTGCCTACATTGAGATGACTGCATGGATGACTCAGACTCCATTTAGCTGGTTCTCCAGGAGCAGGAAATGGCTCCTATTCTTGGTCATTTGAGCCTTTCCTTGTTTTGGGAATCTGTGCCTTGGCAGGCTAAAGACTTAAATGTTGGAGAGTGCCACTGAGCCCTGCAGAGGAGTAATCCAGGAGTGGGAGCTCACAAAAAGAAAATATTAGGCAGTGTGTGGGGCAATAGAGGCACAGATATCAGGACTATTTTTATAGAAGTCTCTCTTCTTGGGTATCTGAGTGCCCTTGATGATTTTTAAGGTCTTGCTAGTTTATGTGGATGCAAACACGGCAGGACTTGTGAAACTTGGATTTTATAGTTTTTAATCTTTTAATCTCTTCAGGAATAGTATTCCCACTAATAACATATAAATTTGTTCTTTAACATCTGTAGATAGTTCCTTTTCAAAATTTAAGTATAGTTGACACAACGTTATGTTGGTTTCATGTGTACAACATAGTGATTCAGCAGGTCTATGTTGTTACCCCATGCTTACCACAAGTGTAGCTATCATGTGTTACTGCATATTGCTATTACAATACTATTGACTATATTCCCTATGCTGTACTTTTATCCCTGTGACTTACTATAACTGGAATGCTGAACTCCCACTTCCCTTCACCCATTTTTGTCTGTCCCCCACCCACTTCCCTTCTGGCAATACAGAATTCTCTGTACTTACGGGTCCGGTTCTGCTTTTTGGTTGTTTGTTCATTTGTTCTGCTTTTTCGATTCTACAAATAAATGAAATCATATAGTATTTGTCTATTTTGCTCTGACATATTTCACTTGGCTTAATACCCTCCAGGTAATCCACATTGTTGCAAATGGTAAGGTTTCATTCTTTTTTATGGCTGAGTAATATTGCTGTGTGTGTGTGTGTGTGTGTGTGTGTGTGTGTTATACATCTGTTGATGGACACGGGTTACTTTCATATCTTGGCTGTTGTAAATAATGCTGCAATAAACGTTGGGGTACATATGTCTTTTCAAATTAGTGTTTTCTTTTTTGGGGGGTAAGTAAGTACCCAGTAGTGGATTACTGGGTCATGTGGTATTTCTATTTGTACTTCTTCAAGGAAACTCCATTTTGTTTTTTACAGTGCCTACCCCATCACCAGCTCACGCGTATTCCTTATTCTCTGCATCCTCACCAATATTTTTGTGTGTGTGTTTTTTATTCTAGCCATTCTGACAGGTGGAAGGTGATAATTCATGGTGGTTAACTTTTGTTCAGTTAGCTGTCAGACATTTCAGAGAATTCCTTACCTGTCACACTTAGTAATGGGAACTAAAAATGGGCCTTTACTGGGCATTTCACAGGTTAGGAGAGGTGAAAGGAAAGTAGATAACTAAACCCTTTTTAAAAACAGAGGCCAAGGGGCCTCTGGCTGGCTCAGTCGGTTAAGCGACTGCCTTTGGCTTGGGTCATGATGTCAGGGTACTGAGATAGAGCCACATATAGGGCTCTCTGCTCAGCAGGGGCCCTGCTTCTTTCCCCTCCCTCCACCTGCCTCTCTGCCTACTGTGCTCTCGCTCTCTCTCAAATAAATAAATAAATGAATAAATAAATAAATAAATAAATAAATAAATAAATAAATAACATCTTAAAAAAAATAACACAGAGGCCAAATTTTGAAAGACCTGCATTCTGAAAACATTGGTGAAAGCAATTGAGGATGACACAAAGATATGGAAAGAATTCCATCTCATAGATTGGAAGAGCACCTATTGTTAAACTGTGTATAGCACCCAAAGCAATCTACAAATTTAGTGCAATGCCTACTAAAATCCATCGACATGTTTCACAGAATTAGAGCAAACAACCCTAAATTTATATGGAACCACTGAAGACCTCAAATAGCCAAAGCAATATTGGAAAAAGAAAAACATAACTGGAGATATCTCTATGCTAGATTTCAAGTTATATTACAAAGCTGTAGTAATCAAAACAGCATAGTATTGGCATTAAATGGATACGAAAATCAGTAGAATAGTATAGAAAATCCAGAAATAAACTATAATGATATGGTTAATTAATCTTTGACAAAGGAAGAAAGAATATCCAATGGTTTGAAAAGGCAGTCTCTTCAATAAATGATGCTAGGAAAACTGAATGGGTATATAAAAGATTGAAACAGGACCACTTTCTTTCACCATTTACAAAAATAAATTCAAAATGGTTTAAAGATATAAATATATCACATGAAACCATTTTATCCTTGAAGAGAGCACAGACAATGATCTCTCTGGTATTAGCTGTAGCCAGGCTTGGTTTTTTTTTTTTTTTTTTAATGTCTCCTGAGGCAAGAGCAATAAAAGCAAAATAAACTGTTGGGGCTACATCAAAATCAAAAGCTTTTGCAGTGAAGGAATCAATCCACAAAACTAAAAGGCAACCTTACAGAATGGGAGAAGACATTTGCATATGACATATCTGATAAAGGATAGTATAAGAATATAAAGAACTGATACATCTCAACACCCAAAACACAATCCAGGTCAAGAATGATCAGAATATATCAGACATTTTTCCAAAGAAGATGTCCAGTTGGCCAACAGACATATAAAATGATGATCAGCATCACACGTCATCAGGGAAATGCAAATCAAAACTACAATGAGATAGCGCTGCACACCTGTCAGAATGGCTAAAATCAAAACCACAAGAAACAAGTGTAGGTGAGGATGTGGAGAAAAAGGAACCCTGTTGCACTTTTGGTGGAAGTGCAAACTGGGACAGCCACCATGGGAAACCATATGGAGGTTCCTTAAAAAGTTAAAAACAGAACTACTAACAATCCAAGAGTTGCACTCCTGCGTATTTACCCAGATATGACAAACCCACCAATTCAAAGGGATGCATGCACCTCATGTTTTTACTACAGCATTATTTGAAATCGTCAGCCTAAGTGTGCTTGTTGATGGATTAGTGAATAAAAAGTGGTGTGTATATGTTTATATATATACACACACATATATATATATATACACACACACACCAATATACACACACACACAATGGAATATTCTTCAGCCATTGAAAAGAATGACATCTTGTCATTTGCACGGTGAGGGCTAGAGTGTATTACGCTAAGCAGTGTAAGTCAGAGAAAGACAAATATGATTTCACTCCTAAGTAACATGTAAGAAACAAAATAAAAATGAGCGAAGGAGACAGAAAAGATAGATTTACCAAGAAGAAGACTGCTATAGAGAACAAACTGATGGTTACCAGGGGGGATGTTGGTAGGAGGATGGGTGAAATAGGAGATGGGAATTAAGGAATGCACTAGTCATGATGAGCACTGGGTGATGTATGGAATTACCAAATCATTATATTGTATATATGAAACTAATGTAACACTGTATGTTAAGGATACTGGAATTAAAAGTAAAAGCTTAACCAAAACGAAGCTAAATTTTCGTATTTCAAGAAACTTCATTAATAAACAGCTGACCTTTTCCTCGATTTTTCTTTTAAAAAAATGAACTTGTCTTTGTTTTCTATTTTTGCTGTAAAGTCTTACCCGCAAAGCTGATACTGATGATTCAAGGCCTTCAAAACATGAAGACTTAAGTTCTGGTACCAAGGTAAAGTACTCTCTTGTAAAATTAATTTTCCTGCTCTGAGTTTAGTGTTGTGTATTATTTACTCTTAAAATACAAAGTGGCTTGCCTCCTGTCATTTTAAGTTTTTTTAACTTTTTTTTTTTTATTGGAGTTCAATTTGCCAACATTTAGCATAACACCCAATGCTCATACCGCCAAGTGACTCCCTCAGTGCCCATCACCCAGTCACCCCAACGCCCCCCACCTCCCTTTCCACTACCCCTTATTCATTTCCCAGAGTTAGGTGTCTCTCATATTCTGTCACTCTCACTGATATTTCCACTCATTTTTTCTCCTCTCCCTATATTCCCTTTCACTAATTCTTATATTCCCCAAATGAATGAGAACATATAATGTTTGTCCTTCTCAAATTGACTTATTTCAGTCAGCATAATACCCTCCAGCTCCATCCACGTCAAAGCAAATGGTGGGTATTTGTCATTTTTAATGGCTGAGTAATATTCCATTGTACACATAGACCACATCTTCTTTATCCATTCATCTTTCGATGGACACGGAGGCTCCTTCCACAGTTTGGCTATTGTGGACATTGCTGCTAGAAACATCGGGGTGCAGGTGTCCTGGCGTTTCACTGCATCTGTATCTTTGGGTAAATCCTCAGAAGTGCAATTGCTGGGTCATAGGGCAATTCTATTGTTAACTCTTTGAGGAACCTCCACACAGTTTTCCAGGGTGGCTGTTCCCGTTCAGATTGCTACCAATAGTGTAAGAGGGTTCCCCTTTCTCCACATCCTCTCCAAATTTGTTGTTTCCTGCCTTGTTAATTTTCCCCATTCTCACTGGTGGACAGTGATACCTCATTCTGGTTTGATTTGTATTTCCCTGATGGCCAGTGATGTGGAGCATTTTCTCATGTGCTTGTTGGACATGTCTGTGTCTTCCTCTGTGAAATTTCTGTTCATGTCTTTTGCCCATATCATGATTGGATTGTTTGTTTCTTTGCTGTTGAGTTTACTAAGTTCTTTATAGATCTTGGATACTAGCCCTTTATCTGATAGGTCATTTGCAAATACCTTCTCCCATTCTGTAGGTTGTTATGTTATGTCAAAAAGTGTGTTGCCTGTGTTCTCCTCTAGATTTCTGATGGATTCCTGTCTCACATTTAGATCTTTCATCCATTTCAAGTTTATCTTTGTGTATGGTGTAAAAAAGTGGTCCAGTTTCATTCTTCTGCATGTGGCTGTCCAATTTTCCCAGCACCATTTATTGAAGAGACTGTCTTTTTTCCAGTGGATAGTCTTTCCTGCTTTGTGGAATATTAGTTAACCGTAAGTTTGAGAGTCCACTTCCGGATTCTGCATTCTGTTCCATTGATCTATGTGTCTGTTTTTGTGCCAGTACCACACTGTCTTGATGACCACAGCTTTGTAGTACAAACTGAAATCTGGCATTGTGATGCCCCCAGGTCTGGTTTTCTTTTTTAATATTCCCCTAGCTAGGGATCCCTGGGTGGTGCAGCGGTTTGGCGCCTGCCTTTGGCCCAGGGCGCGATCCTGGAGACCCGGGATCGAATCCCACATCGGGCTCCCGGTGCATGGAGCCTGCTTCTCCCTCTGCCTGTGTCTCTGCCTCTCTCTCTCTCTCTGTGACTATCATAAAAAAAAAAATATTCCCCTAGCTATTTGGGGTATTTTCTGATTCCACACAAATCTTAAGATGATTTGTTCCAACTCTCTGAAGAAGGTCCATAGTATGTTGATAGGGATTGCATTAAATGTGTAAATTGCCCTGGGTAGCATTGAAATTTTTCCAATCCATGAGCATGGCATATTTTTCCATCTCTTTGTGTCTTCCTCAATTTCCTTCAGAAGTGTTCTGTAGTTTTGAGGGTGGAGACACTTTACCTCTTTGGTTATGTATATTCCTAGGTATCTTATGCTTCTGGGTGCAATTGTAATTGAGATTGACTCCTTAATTTCTCTTTCTTCAGTCTCATTGTTCGTGTATAGAAATGCCCCTGATTTCTGGGCATTGACTTTATATCGTGCTACAATGCCGAATTGCTGTATGAGTTCTAGCAATCTTGGGGTGGAGTCTTTTGGGTTTTCTTTTTGTTTCTTTTTTCTAAAGATTTTATTTATTTATGAGATACAGTGAGAGAGAGAGGCAGAGACACAGGCAGAGGGAGAAGCAGGCTCCACGGAGGGAGCCCGACGGGGGACTCGATCCCGGGTCCCCAGGATCAGGTGCTGGGCCAAAGAAGGCGCTAAACCGCTGAGCCACCCAGGCTGCCCTCTTTTGGGTTTTCTATGCACAGTATCATGTCATCTGCAAAGAGGGAGAGTTTGACTTCCTCGTTGCCAGTTTGAATGAATGCCTTTTGTTTCTTTTTGTTGCCTGATTGCTGAGGCTAGGACTTCTAGTACTATGTTGAATAGCAGTGGTGAGAGTGGACATCCCTGTCTTGTTCCTGATCTTCGGGGACAGGCTCCCAGTGTTTCCCCATTGAGAACGATATTTACTGTGGGCTTTTCGTCGATGGCTTTTAAGATGCTGAGGAATGTTCCCTCTATCCCTACACCCTGAAGACTTTTGATCAGGAATGGATGCTGTATTTTGTCAAATGCTTTCTCTGCATCTATTGGGAGGATCATGTGGTTCTTGGTTTTTTCTCTTGCTGATATGATGAATTACATTGATTGCTTTAAGAGTGTTGACACAGCCTTGTATCCCGGGGATAAATCCCACTGGGTCATGGTGAATCATCTTCTTAATGTATTGTTGGATCCTGTTGGCTAGTATCTTGTTGAGAATTTTTGCGTCCGTGTTCATCAGGGCTATTGGTCTTTAATTCTCCTTTTTGGTGGGATCTGTGTCTGGTTTTGCAATTAAGGTGATGCTGGCATCATACAACGAGTTTGGAAGTGCTCCATCCCTTTCTATCTTTCATAACAGCTTTAGTGGAATAGGTGTGGTTTGTTCTTTAAATGTTTGATAGAATTCCCCTGGGAAGCCATCTAGCCTCGGACTTTTGTTTCTTGGTAGGTTTTTGATGACTCCTTCAGTTTCCTCCCTCGTTATTGGCCTGTTCATGTTTTCTATGCCTTCCTGTTGCAGTTTTGTAGTTTGTGGTTTTCCAGAAATGCACCCATTTCTTCTCGATTGCCTAATTTATTGGCGTAAAGCTGCTCATACTACGTTTTCAAAATCGTTTGTATTTCCTTGGTGTTGGAGGTGTTCCCTCCTCTCTCTCGTTCATGATTTTATTAATTTGAGTCTTCTCTCTCTTCTTTAAATAAGTTTGGTTAATGGTTTCTCTGTCTTATTAATTCTTTCAGAGAACCAACTCCTGGTTTTGTTGATGTGTTCCACAGTTCTTCTGGTCTCTGCCTCATTGAGTTCTGCTCGAATCTTTATTGTCTTCTTCTGCTGGGTGAAGGTTTCAGTTGCTGTTCCTTCTCCAGCCCCTTTAGGTGCAAGGTTAGCTTTTGTATTTGAATTCTTTCCGGTTTTGTGGCGGATGCTGCTGGTCTTGCGATGTATTTCCCCCTCAGGACTGCTTTTGCTGTATCCCAAAGATTTTGAACGGTTGTATCTTCATTCTCATTAGTGTCCAGGAATCTTTTTAATTCTTCTCTATTTTCCTGGTTGACCCTTTCATCGTTTAGCAGGATGGTCATTTCCTCTCACGTGTTTGAAATCCTTCCATATTTCTTCTTGTGGTTTAGTTCTAATTTCAAAGCATTATGGTCTGAAAATATGCAGGGGACAATCCCAGTCTTTTGGTATCAGTTAAGACCTGATTTGTGACCCAGTATGTGGCCTATTCTGGAGAAAGTTCCATGTGCACTTTAGAAGAATGTGTATTCAGTTGCGTCTGGATGTCAAGTTCTGTAAATATCTGTGAAATCCATCTGGTCCAGTGTATCATTTAAAGCACTTATTTCTTTGGAGATTTGTCCGTAGAAGACCCTTCGAGTGTAGAAAGCACTAGATTGAAGGCACCAAGTATATGTGTATTATTATCTAAGTATGTCCTAACTTTGGTTATTAATTTTTGTTATACTTGGCAGCTCCTGCATTTGGGGCATACATATTCATGATTGTTAGGTCCTCTTTTTGGAGAGATCCTTTATTATGATATAGTGTCCCTCTTCATCTCCTACTACCATCTTTGGGATAAAATTTAACTTATATGATGTCATTTTATGTTTGTAATGGAAGGTTGGTCAGTACATTTTAGAGACATATGGAAAGTTGAATTTTTTTTTTTTTACTTTGGTAAATCGGCAGAAAAAATAGGTAGGAACATATATAATGACAGCAAACTTTTATTGGGAAAAGCTTTCCCATGTTGGAGGGAACATGACATTTGGTCAGGGATCAGAATTCTTACTGTTGTGATTTTTAAATTATACTAACATTTAATTTATTGATTCATTTAATGAATTAATTTATTTATTGTTATCATGACTTTTATAATACTCATGCCTAACTGAAATCTTTAGTGGATCCAATTATTGTAGGTTTTTTTTCTTGGATACTTTTCTTTGTTGGACATTTTTTTTTTATCTTGTTAGCATATAGTTTTACCAAAGAGGACTCGGTTCTCTATTTCTATCCTTTTTGTTACATTTAAACTAAAATAATAGAAATTGTGGAAAATCAGGGATTGTTTCTCACAATTTATATTGCTATGGTATTCCACTGTGTTTTTGAAATTATTCCATTAAGAGTATAGTTAACACTCTTTATCTAAGTGAAGAATACAAGTATTGCCTAAAACAATAATCAGCTCTAGAAGGGAGGCTCTTCCTAACCCCATGGTAAAATGTCCATTCTCAGAATTCTTTTATAGTAAAGTGCTAAAAATATCTACTCATAGTCCTTGTGTCCGATGTTCAAATTTAAAATTTTAGATATTTTATAATTATTTACATATTCATTTTAAAGACCCTGCTTCATTATAAGGTAGTAGATTATGTTAGGAAACAGTCGTGCTTCTCCTGGAACACCTAAAATAATATCTTGCTTGGAAGAAGCAATTTAATATTTTTCGAATGTGAATAAGTGAGCAGACAGATGGAATTCTGTAAAATGGAATGTTATAAGTATTATGCATAATATGTCATAAATATATACATTTAAAAGTAAAGTTCAAATTTATATTTCCTTTTCCCATTTAGGATTTACAAGCTCAAGTGAATTATGTTGAGGAAATAAAGAAAAAAGTAAGAAAGAATGTTATGTTTTTTAGTATCCTTCAATTGTCAACTTAGAATTTTAGATAAAAATTCCTCACCTTTTGTTTTTTTAACCCCATCTATATTACATTAGATACAGGCTTTCAAGGTATACATTTCTTCTTAGAATTCTCATTACCAGTTCTTATTCCACATGGAAAGTTGATGTGTTTGAAACATTTCTTTTTCAATTTTTTTCTCTCTCTAGTGATAATTTATACCTTCCTGGTTGTGAGAGATGACCACTATCTGAAGAATTTACTTTATGGTGAAAAAAGTAAATTCTTACTTTTTAGATTTTATTTTTTATTTATGAGAGACACACACAGTGATGTGGGACTCGATCCCGAGACTCCAGGATCATGCCCTGAGCCGAATGCAGACACTCAACCACTGAGCCACCCAGGCATCCCAAAACTAAATTCCTTATTTACAATATTTATAAACAACTGTAGAGTAAGAAAAGTCAGTATTATTAGGGATATAGTATTAACAAAAGTCTCTTAATCTTTTTTCAATTACATTTTATAAATATATCTATTATATAAATGTTATATGTATATATAAAACAGGCGGCTGTTCATTGTATATTCCTCACTATACATACATACACACACACACACACACACACACACACACACACACAGAGTGAGGCCAGTGGAAAAAATGGTCAGGTTAGTATTATACTAATTAATAATTAATTAGTATTAACTAATAAGTTAATACTAACCTGACCATTTTTTCCACAGGCCTTTTTTAACTTACATTTTTCCCTGCCTTAAGCTCATGCTTGATTGGTCACATCTTATGTTTTACTTTTTTTCTTCTTCTTCCTGCGTTTTTTAAAGGTTTTATTTATTCATGACAGACACAGAGGGAGAGAGAGAGAGAGAGAGAGAGAGAGAGGTAGAGACACAGGCAGAGGGAGAAGCAGGCTCTATACAGGGAGCCTGACGTGGGACTCGATCCTGGGGCTCCAGGATCTCGCCCTGGGCCGAATGCAGACACTCAACCACTGAGCCACATGGCTGTCCCCCCTGCATTTTTTTGTACATGACTTTCCCGTACCCTAAGTTTTCCTTACATGGGGGAAAAAAACAAAACACGTTTCTTTAGTGTCTGTTCTTTCAGTCCATCTCTTTCTATGTTTATTGTCAATATTTTTGATTATGCCTTTCTGTTGTCTGTGTGTGTCTGTGGTTTTCATTCCTGAATCATTACCCCACAAGCCTTATTATTTTTCTCACTTTCCTGGAAGGAGCTGATGTTAGACAATCATTTGTCCTTAGCATTTTGACAAACAAAAGCAACTTAAACTGTTTGTAATGCCAACTTGCCCAAATAAATACTACTAAAAACTAAATTTTAATATTTTCTCTTATAAGAGATCGTCATGCAATTATAAATAATGCAAACACATTTAAAAAAATTTAAATATAATAAAATAATTAATTTTAAAAAATATTGTATTCATTTATTCATGAGAGAGGTAGAGACAGAGGCAGAGGGAGGAGAAGCGGGCTCCATGCAGGGAGCCTGATGTGGGACTCTGGGATCACACCCTGAGCCGAAGGCACATGCTCAACCACTGAGCCACACAGGCGTCCCAATAATGACATTTCTTATTGTCAGTTTTTTTTAAAGATTTTATTTATTTATTCATAGAGACAGAGAGAGAGGCAGAGACACAGGCAGAGGGAGAAGGAGGCATCATACAGAGAGCCTGATGTGGGACTCGATCCAGGGTCCCCAGGATCACGCGCTGGGCTGCAGGCGGTGCGAAACCGCTGCGCCACCAGGGCTGCCCTTATTGTTAGTTTTTTGAATTTAAATTACCTAGTGATAAATTTTTATTGTACGACATTTTGGTAAAGAAAGTATTTAAAAAATTTTTTTTAAGTTTTTTTATTTATTCATGATAGACATAGGGAGAGAGAGGCAGAGAGAGACACAGGCAGAGGGAGAAGCAGGCTCCATACAGGGAGCCTGACATGGGACTCGATCCCGGGTCTCCAGGAATCACACCCTGGGCCAAAGGCAGGCGCTAAACCACTGAGGTACCCAGGGATCCCCTTTTTAAAATTGTTTAATTCAAATTAATTAACATATAGCGTATTATTAGTTTCAGAGGTAGAATTCAGTGATCCATCAGTTGCATACATCACCCAGTGCTTCAAGGGCCCTCCTTAATGCCCATCACCCAATTACCCCATTGCCCAACCCTCTCCCCTCCAACAACCCTCAGTTTGTTTCCTGTGATTAAGAGTCTCTTACGGTTTGTCTCTCTCTGATTTTTATCTTATTTTTCCCTCTCTTCTGCTATGCACCTCCATTTTGTTTCTTAAATTCCACATAGGATTGAAATCATATGGTATTTGTCTTTCTCTAACTTATTTCACTTAGTATAATACTCTTAAGTCCCATCTATGTTATTGCAAATGGCAAGATTTCATTCTTTAGGATGGCTGAGTAATATTCCATTGTATTTACACACACCGCATCTTCTTTATCCATTCATCTGTCAATGGGCATCTGGCTTTTTCTGTAGTTTGGCTATTGTGGTCATTGCTGCTTTAAACGTTGGGGTGCTGGTACCCTTTCAAATCACCATGTTTGTATCCTTTGGATAAATACTGAGTACTGCGATTGCTGGGTCATAGGATAGCTCTATTTTTTTTCCTAAATTTTTATTTACTTATGATAGTCACAGAGAGAGAGAGAGAGAGAGAGAGAGAGAGAGAGAGAGAGAGGCAGAGACATAGGCAGAGGGAGAAGCAGGCTCCATGCACCGGGAGCCCGACGTGGGATTCGATCCCGGGTCTCCAGGATCGCGCCCTAGGCCAAAGGCAGGCGCTAAACCGCTGCGCCACCCAGGGATCCCGGATAGCTCTATTTTTATTTAACTTTTTGAGGAAGACTTTGTATACTAATCAGGGGTAAGAAAAGTAACATTTTGGGACTATTAAATCTCTTATAATCTTCACCTCCATGAGAAAATGTAGGTTAGTAAATGGCGGAACTGAGATTTGAATCTATATTTGAATGATCTCCAAAACCTGTGTTCTTTTTGTAATGGTGTTCATTTGGTAATGGTGAATATTACAATTGTTTTTACGAAATGTGATACTTGTAATTCTGAAAACTATCAATTTTTTTCTAGACTGTCCCGAAACTAAACTTAAGAAAGCTAATGGCTGCTTTTCAGCGACCCAAGAGTAAGCTATTTGAAGATTTGTGTTATTCACTGAGTTTTGTCCATTTTTGTGTTATTTAGTAATTCATAGTTACAGATATCTTCATGTACTCTTTACTTTGTTTTTCACTAAATAGGAGCAAAATGTGATCTTGTGAGCCAAGAAGATAGACCTTTATTTGCTGACAACAATTTTGCAAGGGAAGATAAGACTGAAACTCTTTGTAAACCATCAGTCAGTGTCTCTGACTATTCTCCTCTTGCTTTTGTATCACCTGAAACTCCTCAAAAGTCTTTAGCAGTGCTTGGTGTTACAAAGGTAAGTTGTTTTGAACTTTGTCCCCCATGTTTTTTCACATACCATCCTCTTGATATCCTTATAATGAAAAGAATCTAAGGGAGAAATGGAAGCCCTCAAGAATATAAGAGAAAACAGTGGAATAACAACAGAGAAGTAAGTACTGGGTTGAGATTTATTATGGTTGGTGGGAGTAAACAAATCTTAGGTATGTCATTATGGAGGGAAAGAATTAGAAAGCAACTGGAAAGAATAGCTCGATGGATATGAAGATGAGGGAGGGGTTGTGGGGTAAGAATTCATTTAATAAGGATGAGATGAATGTAAAGATAGGAGAGTTTAGAGAGATTATTATTAAAAACACAGCAATAGTGAGGCTAAGGTAGAACAGATGCTGTATATTATAAAGTACGGTAGAAATTATTTTAAATGCAAGTTAATAAAAGGCAATACAAAAAATGCTCAGATTCTTCAGAATGACAGCTCGTTTTTATGAAGAACGGGAAGGAAATTTTATCCTTTTAAGTTTAATAAAGTATGATAGCCTATATTTAATTTAGCAAGAGTTGTGTTTATACATAGTGCAAAGTGAAGTCTGTTTTAAGCCGTAATCAGATTTATTATGAGTTTTGAATTTTGGCTGTTGTCTTTCTTGTGGTTTCTAATTAAACTTACTGTGTGGTATAATCTTGGTCGACTTTATATCTTTTGAGAATAGAGAGGACATAAACATTTTAGTTTTTTCATTAATTAAAACTGAATTTTTTTCTTAGGTAAGTGAGGTTCTTAATCTCTATCCATTAAATGAAAAAAATAAATTTTAAGCTGCAAGATTCTTAAAAAATATAAAAACTATTTTCTGGATTCTGATGCATCTTTTTTTAAATATAAGCTTAGAATAGAGACACATGTCAAATGAATAAACTCATGATTTATCATTTTTTTATCAGATGATTTATCATTATAGAATCGTAAGGAAGGAAAAGTTGCCCGTAGAGTATACAATATTATTTCCAGAAGGATGATCTTTACTTTCTCAAAGATTCAAACAGTGGATACATTTTACGTTATCTCGGGAAGCTTTAGTCTTCATAGTTGTTATATTTCGTATTTTTTAATTTTGTATTTTATTTGTAATTTTTTTATTGGAGTTCAATTTGTCAACATATACCATAACACACAGTGCTCATCCTGCCAAGTGACCCCCTCAGTGCCCATCACCCACTCACCCCAACGCCCTGCCCGCTTCCCCTTCCACTACGCCTTGGTCTTTTCCCAAGGTTAGGTGTCTCTCATGTTTTGTCACTCTCACTGATATTTTCACTCAATTTATCTACTTTCCCTTTATTCCCTTTCACTAATTTTTACATTCCCCAAATGAATGCGACCATATAATGTTTGTCCTTTAAAGACTGACACATTTCACTCAGCATAATACCCTCCAGGTCCCTCCACCTCAGAGCAAATGGTGGGTATTTGTCGTTTCTAATGGCTGAGTAATATTCCATTGTATACATAGACCACATCTTCTTTATCCATTCGTCTTTCGATGGACACCGAGGCTCCTTCCACAGTTAGTCTGTTGTGGACATTGCTGCAAGAGACGTTAGGGTGCGGGTGTCCTGGCATTTCACTGCATCTGTATCTTTGTGGTAATCCCCAACAGTGCAATTGCTGGGTCGTAGGACAAATCTATTGTTAACTCTTTGAGGAACCTCCACACAGTTCTCCAGAGTGGCTGTGCCAGTTCACATTCCCAGCAACAGTGCAAGAGGGTTCCCCTTTCTCCACGTCCTCTCCAAATTTGTTGTTTCCTGCCTTGTTGATTTTTGCCCATTCTCCCTGGTGGGAGGTGGTATCTCATTGTGGTTTTGATTTGTACTTCCCTGATGGCCAGTGATGCAGAGCATTTTCTCATGTGCTTGTTGGCCATGTCTGTGTCTTCCTCTGTGAGATTTCCATTCATGTATTTTGCCCATATCATGATTGGATTGTTTGTTTCTTTGAGTTTACTAAGTTCTTTATAGATCTTGGATACTAGCCCTTTATCTGATAGGTCATTTGCAAATACCTTCTCCCATTCTGTAGGTTGTTATGTTGACTGTTTCTTTTGCTGTGCAGAAGCTTCTTACCTTGATGAAGTCCCAATAATTCATTTTTGCTTTGGTTTCTCTTCCCTTCAGGGATGTATCTTGCAAGAAGTTGCTGTGGCCAAGTTCAACAAGTGTGTTGCCTGTGTTCTCCTCTAGGATTCTGATGGATTCCTGTCTCACATTTAGATCTTTCATCCATTTTGAGTTTTTCTTTGTGTATGGTGTAAGAGAATGGTCCAGTTTCATTCTTCTGCATGTGGCTGTCCAATTTTCCCAGCACCATTTATTGAAGAGACTCTCTTTTTTCCAGTGGATAGTCTTTCCTGCTTTGTCGACTATTATATGAGCATAGAGTAGAGGGGCCACTTCTGGATTCTCCATTCTGTTTCCATTGATCTGTGTGTCTGTATTTGTGCCAGTACCACACTGTCTTGATGACTACAGCTTTGTAGTACAACATGAAATCTGACATTGTGATGCCCCCAGCCGTGGTTTTCTTTTTTAATATTCCCCCTAGCTATTTGGGGTCTTTTCTGATTCCACAGAAATCTTAAGATGATTTGTTCCAACTTTGTGGAGAAAGTCCATATTATGTTGATAGGGATTGCATTAAGTGTGTAAATTGCCCTGGGCAACATTGACATTTTCCAAATATTCATTCTGCCAATCCATGAGCATGGTATATTTTTCCATCTCTTTGTGTCTTCTTCAGTTTCCTTCAGAAGTGTTCTGTAGTTTTGAGGGTAGAAACCCTTTACCTCTTTGGTTATGTATATTCCTTGTTATCTTATGCTTTTGGGTGCAATTGTAATTGGGACTGACTCCTTCATTTCTCTTTCTTCAGTCTCATTGTTAGTGTATAGAAATGCCACTGTTTTTCTGGGCATTGATATTGTATCCTGCCACACTGCCAAATGGCTGTGAGTTCTAGCAATCTTGGGGTGGAGTCTCTTGGGTTTTCTAGCTACATTTTCATGTCATCTGCAAAGAGGGAGAGTTGGACTTCCAACTCTCAGTCAGTCTTTTATTTCTTTTTGTTGCCTGATTGCCGAGGCTAGGACTTCTGGTACCATGTTGAATAGCAATGGTGAGAGTGGACATCCCTGTCTTGTTCCTGATCTTCGGGGACAGGCTCCCAGTGTTTCCACATTGAGAACGATATTTGCTGTGGGCTCTTTGTAGATGGCTTTTAAGATGCTGAGGAATGTTCCCTCTATCCTTACACTCTGAAGACTTTTGATCAGGAATGGATGCTGTATTTTGTCAAATGCTTTCTCTGCATCTATTGGGAGGATCATGTGGTACTTGGTTTCTTCTCTTGCTGATATGATGAATCACATTGATTGCTTTAAGAGTGTTGACGCAGCCTTGCATCCCGGGATTAAATCCCACTGGGTCATGGTGAATCATCTTCTTAATGTATTGTTGGATCCTGTTGGCTAGTATCTTGTTGAGAATTTTTGCGTCCGTGTTCATCAGGGCTATTGGTCTTTAATTCTCCTTTTTGGTGGGATCTGTGTCTGGTTTTGCAATTAAGGTGATGCTGGCATCATACAACGAGTTTGGAAGTGCTCCATCCCTTTCTATCTTTCATAACAGCTTTAGTGGAATAGGTATGGTTTGTTCTTTAAACGTTTGATAGAATTCCCCTGGGAAGCCATCTAGCCCCGGACTTTTGTTTCTTGGTAGGTTTTTGATGACTCCTTCAGTTTCCTCCCTCGTTATTGGCCTGTTCATGTTTTCTATGCCTTCCTGTTGCAGTTTTGTAGTTTGTGGTTTTCCAGAAATGCACCCATTTCTTCTCGATTGCCTAATTTATTGGCGTAAAGCTGCTCATACTACGTTTTCAAAATCGTTTGTATTTCCTTGGTGTTGGAGGTGTTCCCTCCTCTCTCTCGTTCATGATTTTATTAATTTGAGTCTTCTCTCTCTTCTTTAAATAAGTTTGGCTAATGGTTTCTCTGTCTTATTAATTCTTTCAGAGAACCAACTCCTGGTTTTGTTGATGTGTTCCACAGTTCTTCTGGTCTCTGCCTCATTGAGTTCTGCTCGAATCTTTATTGTCTTCTTCTGCTGGGTGAAGGTTTCAGTTGCTGTTCGTTCTCCAGCTCCTTTAGGTGCAAGGTTAGCTTTTGTATTTGAGTTCTTTCCGGTTTTGGGGCGGATGCTGCTGGTCTTGCGATGTATTTCCCCCTCAGGACTGCTTTTGCTGTATCCCAAAGATTTTGAACGGTTGTATCTTCATTCTCATTAGTGTCCAGGAATCTTTTTAATTCTTCTCTATTTTCCTGGTTGACCCTTTCATCGTTTAGCAGGATGGTCATTTCCTCTCACGTGTTTGAAATCCTTCCATATTTCTTCTTGTGGTTTAGTTCTAATTTCAAAGCATTATGGTCTGAAAATATGCAGGGGACAATCCCAGTCTTTTGGTATCGGTTAAGACCTGATTTGTGACCCAGTATGTGGCCTATTCTGGAGAAAGTTCCATGTGCACTTTAGAAGAATGTGTATTCAGTTGCGTCTGGATGTCAAGTTCTGTAAATATCTGTGAAATCCATCTGGTCCAGTGTACCATTTAAAGCACTTGTTTCTTTGGAGATGTTGTTCTTAGAAGATCTGTCGATTGCAGAAAGGACTATAGTCAAGTCTCCACACATAAGTGTACTAATATCTAAGTATGTCTGAACTTTCATTATTACTTGAGTGATATACTTGGCAGCTCCCGCATTCAGGGCATAAATATCATGATTGTTAGGTCCTCTTTTTGGAGAGATCCTTTTAGTTTGATATAGTGTCCCTCTTCATCTCTCACTACAGTCTTTGGGATAAACTTTACTTTAGCTGTTATAAGGATGGCTACCCCTGCTTTCTTTTGAGGACCTTTTGAATGTTAAATGGTTCTTCAACCTTTTATTTTCAGGCTGTAGGTGTCCTTAGGTCTAAAATGAGTCTCTTGTAGACAGCAAATCGATCGGTCTTGCTCTTTTATCCGGTCTGAAACCCTGCATCTTTTGATGGGGTTATTGAGCCCATTCACGTTCAGAGTTACTATTGAAAGATGCAAGTTTAGTGTCATCATGATACCTGTTCAGTCTCTGCTTTTATGGATTGTTTCCTTGGACTTACTCTTTCTTTTACAGAATCCTCCTTAATATTTCTTGCAGAGCTGCTTTCCTGGTCACATATTCTTTCAGTTCCTGCCTATCTTGGAAGCTCTTTATCTCTCCTTCTATTGTGAATGGGAGCCTTGATGGGGATAGAGTATTGTCGGCTGCATGTTCTTCTCATTCAGGACCATGACTGTATCCTGCCAGCCCTTTCTGGCCTGCCAGGTCTCTGTGGAGAGGTCTCCTGTTATTACTAAGACTTCTCCCCATACAGGTTAGGGATCTCTTGTGTCTTGCTGCTTTAAGGATCTTCTCTTTATCTTTGGAATTTGCAAGCTTCACTATTAAATGTCAAGGTGTTGTGCAGGTTTTATTGATTTTAGGTGGTGATCTCTCTATCTCCTGGATCTGAATGCCTGTTTCCCTCCCCAAGTTAGGGAACTTCTCAGCTAGGTTTTGTTCAAACACACTTTCTAGACCTCTGTCCCTTTTGGCACCCTCTGGAACCCCAATTACATGTCGATTTTTCCTTCTGTGGCTGTCATTTATTTTCCTTAACCTGTCCTCATGATCTTTTGTTTTTCTCTTTTTTCCTCCATTTCCTTCCTTGGCATCAACTTGTCTTTTCTTTTTTAATTTTTATTTATTTATGATAGTTACACACACACAGAGAGAGAGAGGGTGGCAGAGACACAGGCAGAGGGAGAAGCAGGCTCCACACACCAGGGGCCCGACGTGGGATTGGATCCCGGGTCTCCAGGATCTCGCCCTGGGCCAAAGGCAGGCGCCAAACCTCTGCGTCACCCAGGGATCCCATCAACTTGTCTTCTCTGTCACTCACACATTCTTCTATATCGTTATCCGTCGTCAGGACCTCCAGTTTGGACTGCATCTCATTTAATTCATTTTTAATTTCGGCCTGATGAGATCGAAATTCTGCAGTCATGAAGTCTCTTGAATCCTTTATGCTTTTTATCTTGAGCCACCAGTAGCTTTATAATTGTGCTTCTTTATTGGCTTTCTGACATTGAATTGTAATTCGAATTTTGTAACACTGTGGGGGAGAGGAATGTTTCTGATTCTTTCTTTTTAGGTGAGTTTTTCCTTCTAGTCATTTTGCTCAGTGCAGAGTGGGCATAAGCAAGTTGTACTGGATAGAAGGGCAGAGGTTTCTCACTGTGTCACTTCAGTTCTCTCTTTAAATCTCCGACCGAATTGGTAGGTTTTCAGGATTATTTGAAAGTTATCTCTTCTGGGGTGATAACACCGGTTTCCTTACATTTTGATTCCTTGAGGACCTGGGTCAGGTACTCAGCCACTTCCAGTGCCTTTCCCTTCACCGTGTTCATCACGTTCTGCTTCCTGGGGCGGGGAGGCGGCGGGGACGCCCACCCTGTGAAGGGGAGTCCCAAGCGATCCCCGCCCCCGCCGCCGCGGCGGCATATGGGCCCGGGCTGTGGGCGCCGGAGGGGCGGGACTGACCGCGGCGCCGGGATGGGACGAGGGGGAGGGGCGGCGGCGCCGACCCCGAGGGCAGGGCGCGAGCTCCCGCCAGGCCACCCAGGCAGGCGGTGGCGGACCCGGCCCCGGTGTCGCAGGCCGCGAGGGAGGGCGCGGGGAGAGGCGGACGCACGCACACCCCTCGCCTTCTCGGGAGCTGTGGGCTCCCCTCGGCTTCACTCGCTGTTTTGTATTTTTTAGATTAAATGTTTTTTTAAGTAATCTCTATACCCAATGCTGGGCTTAAACTCAGATGCTGAGATCACGAGTCACACACTCCTGTGAGTGAGCCAGCCCGGTGCTGCCAAAAATTGTTAAATTTAACCTGTGAATTCTTTCCTATCTGAAACTCAGATATACAGGTGATTTGATTGTTTAAGGCCTTTTCTTCTCTCCCGTGAATATGGAATATTGTGTCCTGCTTGATAATCATTCATGACTTTGGAGACTTTAAAACTTTAATTTGGATGATCATGATTATTAATATTTTAATATTAGATTCTTTCCCCAGCCTTTAAGTACCATCCTATATGTGTAGATAGGGAATTAAAGCTATTAATTCCACTGCTATTCACAGTGGAATAAGAAACCATGTGAATTTTAAAGTGGGTTTTATGTTTTTCTCATAAAGTGCCTTAAAATACTGTAATCCCTAAAATATTTCTCTTCTACAACTTAGTCTTAGCTTTTAAGTTTCATTTTTAATAAGGAATAGTGTGGCAGCCTGGGTGGCTCAATGGTTTAGCGCCACCTTCAGTCCAGGACCTGATCCTGGAGACCTGGGATTCAGTATTTACCTTAAAAGTGCTATTCGTTGCAGAAATGAATACATGCCCACGTATATATGCATTTTTCTAAAGATTTATTTATCTCAGAAGTGGGGGGAGGGGCAGAGAGAAGGAGAGAAGCAGAATCCCTGCTGAGCGTGGAGTCTGATGTAAATCTCAATGTCACAATCCTGTCATCATGACCTGAGCCGAAATCAAGAGTTGGATGCTTAGCCAACTGAGCCATCCAGGTACTCATTACTTGTGTATATTAATAAAAGTATTTTTTCTAAAAAAAAATAAAAATAAAAAAAGTATTTTTTTCTGTTTTAGAAGTAATGTTGAAGTATATAAGTGAAGTACTGAATCCCATGGTTCCCCCCCCCCTTCTTTTATTTATATTTTGAAAGTTTCAGAGTTTTGTGTAGGTTGACATTAATTATATCAGGTTAGTATGTTTT
The DNA here is from genome assembly GCF_048418805.1 of Vulpes vulpes. Classification (NCBI taxonomy): domain Eukaryota; kingdom Metazoa; phylum Chordata; class Mammalia; order Carnivora; family Canidae; genus Vulpes; species Vulpes vulpes. The sequence goes on along the minus strand of NC_132781.1, from coordinate 102,617,304 downwards.
ATAGATGACTTTTTAACATCATGTGGTTTTCCTGAGTATTGTCATTTTTTTCTACTCCTAATGTATTTATCTAAAACTTTCTTAATAAGTCCCCCGGGTGCTTCAGATTTGATGAAGTCCCAGATGGAAGACATTATTTCTGACTCTTTCCTCTTCCTGACTTTTAAATCTGCTTTGTCATTTGTTTTCCCCACCCTAATATAAAGCACCATTGGAACACTGCAGCAGAAAAACAATCCTGGACTCTAAACTTCCCTAAAATTAGGTGACATCACATCCAGGTGACTGGGGTGGCTCCCTTGGTTAAGCATCTGACTCTTAATGTTGGCTCAGGTCATGATCTCATGGTCCAGGTATTGAGCCCTGTGTCAGGCTCTGTGCAGAGTGGAGAGGCTGCTTGAGGATTCTCTTCCTCTTCCTCTGTCCCTCCCTCTGCATGGGCATACACACTCTCATTCTCTCCAAAAGTGAATAAATAAATCTTAAAATAAAAACCACATCCAGTCACTCCACCACATACAGTATCTTTACCTGCTTACGATTTTTCACATCTTATTACCATAATTCACTTTCTCATCTATAATTTTGAAATACTCTTCTCTTTTGGTTCCTTTATGTTCATCTTTACATTGGTACTAGAGTGACGTTTCTAAAATATCTATGTGATGATGTAACTCCTCTGCTTATTTAGTGGATTCCCCAATACCTGACGGAGAAAGTTCATATCTTAGCATGACTCCTGTCTTTTGCAGTTCAGTCCTGATTTTCCAATTATATTTCTTTATCCCATTCCCAATAATTGTGTCCTAGTTTTGCCACATTCTGAGCTATTGTCACTTACTATGTTATTTCCTACTTCATCCTTTTGATTATTCTACCTTTGCTAGAATGCCCTTCACACACTTCTTGTATACTTTGTCTTTCAAGATACAAGCCTTATCTTTGCAGCATTTCCTGAGCTTCCCATATACAACTTTTGTCTCCTTGTGCCTTCACTGAACTTTATTCACTTCACTTCTAGAACTAGAGAATGTTCCTCTCCTGTTCTTATTTATTTTTGTCCATCTGTCCCCCTAGTAGCATATAAGGCAGACTCCCTCTTTTATTTGGCTCAGTGGCTCAGTGGTTGAGCATCTGCTTTCTGCTCCGGGCACAGTCCCAGGGTCCAGGGATTGAGTCCCACATTGGGGTCCCTGTGGGGAGCCTGCTTCTCCCTCTGCCTGTGTCTCTGCCTCTCTGTGTGTGTGTGTGTGTGTTTCTCATGAATAAATAAAATCTTTTTTAAAATTGTGTTAAGGAATCTTTTTTTTTTTCTATATTTCATCCATTTACTCATGAGAGACACACAGAGAGGCAGAGACACAGGCAGAGGGAGAGGCAGGATCAGCACGGGGAGCCCCACGCGGAACCCGATCCCAGGACTCTGGGATCACGTCCGGAGCTGAAGACAGATGCTCAATCACTGAGCCACCCAGATATCCCAAGTTTGGGTTTTAAAGTTATCTAAAAAGCTAAAGAAAAACTCTAGGTCAACCTATGGTGAAATGTATGATTCTGTGGTGTGTATGGATTTGCAAAACTTCTAATGTGATCTTCTAATGGATCTATAATCCAGAGTTTGGATTATAGTTTTTTAGAATATAAATCATATATATTATGTTTATACATTAAATTTATTAGCATATATGTGTATCTTATAGATTATAATTTCCATATTCTATTTTATATATAAAACACATTTATATAGTGTTTGTGTATTATGCATAATGTATAGTATCATAATTTATATATTAACTATATATAAAGATTTATTAAAAGTTTTTATGTATTTATTTATTTATTGAGAGAGTTAAGTGGGAGGGAGCGGAGACAGAATCTGAAGCAGACTCCAGTCTGAGTGCAGAGCCCATCACAGGGCTTGATTCCATGACCATGAGATCATGACATGAGGTGATACCAAGTATTGGATGCTCAACCAACGGAGACATCCAGGCACCCTAGAAGTATTATATTTGGATTGTCAGGTAGATCTACAAGGAGCAGTGGGAGTATAATAACAATGTGGTTTAGTGGTATGTTGTTCATTTATTATTGTAAAGAATTTATTTATTTATTATTTATTTATTTATTTTTTCATTCATTTATTTATTTATTTGAGAGAGTGCACGTGCATGAGCGGGGGAAGGGGCAAAGGGAGAGGAAGAAGCAGGCTCCCCACTGAGCAGGGAGGCTGATGACTTGGGGCTTGATCCCAGAACTGACTCAGCCATCAAGGCCCCCATGATTTAGTGGTACTTTAAAAGGTAAAAACATTTTGGATAGTTAAAATAGCATGCATTGAGTATCTTTGTGGCTGCCCTACTTATAGTAACATAGTATAAAATAATGATGACCTATTCTACGGTGACACCTATGGAAGAAGGTAAAAAGGTCCTATGTCTTAGTAGAGGCAGCTGTTCTACAATGGTGTGGGCACTGTATTTGAAGTCAAAAGATGTGCTATCATCCTGGTTCTGTCACTTACTTGCTGTGGGATCTCAGAAAAACTTGGTTAACCTGTTTGAATGTCAGTGACCTCATTCATAAAAATGATACTAATACCTACATCTAGGGTGTGTGTCATGACCAAATGTGGTAACAAAGGTGATCACCCACTTTGTGAGCTGTAAAGAATGCTCTAGAAATTTTTGTCTTGAGACAAAAAATGATCACAGCAGTATTTGAGTGACTTACTAAATATAGAGGGCATGGTTTTTAAATATTTTTCTTTTTAAAATTTATTTATTTATTTATTTATTTTATTTATTTATGATAGTCACAGAGAGAGAGAGAGAGAGAGAGAGAGAGAGGCAGAGACACAGGCATAGGGAGAAGCAGGCTCCATGCACCGGGAGCCCTATGTGGGATTCGATCCCGGGTCTCCGGGATCGCGCCCTGGGCCAAAGACAGGCGCCAAACCGTTGCGCCACCCAGGGATCCCGAGGGCATGGTTTTTAAATGTGAAGATTTCTGAAGGACAGTAAAACGGCAAGTGTTAAGAAAAGAATGGGAAAGTTAGAGTGGACAGGTGGATTTCTAATTTGGGGGATGTTAAGTTTCAGTAGCCTGTGATTAGAGACATTGTGTAGGTGTACAGTTGGCCCTTGAGCAAGATGGGCTTGAACTGTGTGTCCACTTACAGATGCTTCTCGATAAGTATTTTCTTAACATATTTTATCTTCCTTATGATTTTCTTAATAACCTTTTCTTTATATTTTAAGGATACAGTGTATAGTACATATAATATACAAAGCTTGTTCATTGCCTTTACGTTATTGGTAAGGTCAACATCAGGTGATAATTTACTAGACTTTCCATGCTGAGTTTACAGTCAGTGGCCAAATGAGGGTTAAGAAGTAGCTTAGATCTCGAGAGCATATATATGAGTCTTTTATTGAAATGTTTTGATTTTTCATATATACGTTTCCTATTTTTAAGTCTAATTGCTCTTAAAGTAGGAAATAAGAGATGAGTAGCTAAGTTTTGGGGGAATCAAAAGTCATTTGTAGATATTTGACTGTGTAGCCATCAACACCCTCAGCCCTTGCATTCTTCAAGGGCTGACAGTATAGTGATTTGGTACTTAGACCTTCTCAGTGAGATGAGGATGATGATTATGTTTTAGAGAGAGAGAGAGAGAGAGAGTGCGCACACACATGTGAGCGGGTGGGGAGGAGCAGGGGCTGAGGGAGAGGGAGAGAGAGAATCCTAACTTTGCTTCATGCTCAACACAGAGCCAAACCCTGGCCTGGCCACATGCCTGCAAGTTGGCTCCCCCATGAGGGGTATGGGCTGAGTGGCAGCCGCGTGGGGCAGGGTGGCAACAAAGCGGCCTCTCAGACCAGTTACCTCACCCCCGACCTTTACACAGCCTCTGCTGAGCCATGGGCCTGGCCTGGCTGAGCACCCGCCTGGTTCTCTGGCGGGAGGGAGCAGTTCCCCAGGCTGAGCGGCCATGACTTACCATCTTCTCAAGGCTGTCGCTTGCTCAGAGTGTCTATTTGCTATGCTGAATGCAGCCCAAATTACTTTTTACGATTTGTGATGCCTTACCGATTGGATCTTACTCCTGTATTTAAAGTTTTCTAACATTGCCTTAAAAAAAAAAAAAAAAAAAAAAAAAAAAAAACGACCCTGAGACCCATGGCCTGAGTTGAAATCAAGATTTAGATGCTCAACTGACTGAGCCACCCAGGCACTCCCTCAGTGAGAGGAATTTCAGTGTTTCGACCTTAAATACATTTATGTTACTGAATACTAACTATGACCAGGCTGTACAGGTTGTAGTGGTAGGAGCAGAAAAATAAGGAAACTCTGATCCATTATAAGTCACTGTAAGCATTTCATGTAAAAAAAAAAAAAAAAAGGAAATGTTAGTTTAGGGAATATTGGAGGCGTTTGTAGTTAGGATGGGGATGAGAATGGGAGTGGAATTTTGGTAGTGAGGAAAGATCTCTCTGAGTGTGGCCAGAGCTGCCAAGTGAAGGGTGGGAAGGACCAGTCGCAAGAATGTCTTGGATGGAGAAGGACATTCTGGACAGAGAGACCATGGAGCACATCTGTTCCTTTTACTCTAATGTCTTAGAAATGACCAGGAAGCAGGAAGACCCACTCCATTGTTATAATCATTGTTATTTTTGTGTGTAGAAAAGAAACTGTGTGTACTAAAACAAATGCCTGGTACCTTTTAGGTGATTAATCAGTAAATGTTCTTTTTGTGTGTGTGAGTAAAATGAAAGAAGTTTATTCAGTAAAGATACAGAGAAAGCTCTTAGGAGTGAGAGGGGTCCCAGCAGGGTTGCCCTCAATGAATGTTCTTATTCTTCCCTTCTGAAAGCTTACTATACTTTTTGAAGCATTTCATACCTATATCTAAAATCTTTTGCTATTATTTAAACATAATTTCAAGAAAAGTTTTTCTTCCTACTTTGCCATTTCATTCAACCATTTTTTTCCTACCAATGAAAATTCCAAGCCTTTGTTTATCTAAATGAAGCAGCAGCTACCACAGTGTTCTGTTTATACTCAACATGATGTACTCCGAGGTTTCTTATCATGCCAAGTATCTTATTTTAAGGCTACAAATCTTTCTGCCATTAGGAACAGTTTAAATTTATAGCAAATGTACTTATTAAAGAATTTGTTTCAATAGTTTTACTGTCCTTGTATCCTGGTGGAGAATACAAAGTAGAGTTAGGTGTTTTGTTATTTCCTTGTTGAAATGTATGTATAAGTCAGTCTTCTTGTCTGTGAAAATATTTACTCTGGCCTTCCATGTTCAGTTAGAGTTAATGGCCAAATGAAGATGAAAAGGTGCACTTAATTGAGAGAGCATAGATGAGGTTTTTAAATGTGTTGATTTTCAATACATGCTTTTCTTATTTGTATGTCTGATTGCGATTAAAGTAGAACATTTGAATATTTTCTTAGAAAAGGATTTGGAAATCTTTATGCAACTCATTATTGATGTTAATTTTAACAGAGTATTTCTGCAAGACTTCCAAAGAAATCTGTTGATTGTTTACCTGGAGCTGCAGATCAACAAGGGAAAAGTATTTCTGCAAGACTTCCAAAGAAATCTGTTGATTGTTTACCTGGAGCTGCAGATCAACAAGGGAAAAGTATATTCAATGAACAAGTAGAAGGTAAGAATTGTATTTTATAAAAAGTCATTTGACAGAATGTTGATTTAAAACAGAAATTCTCATGTATCCTAATTTCCAAAGAAAATCACCGATTACATGCATAGAAAGGAGAAAGGTGAGAAAAGGAGGTGAGTTCTATATTTTATCAGGTGTCAGCTGCAGATTAAATTGAGAGTATGGCTAGAGGAGCTAAATTACTGGTTCCATTTCCAGGTATTCCAAGACCTAAGGAATGCCTGGAAATAGCTGGAAAAGAGCAAAGAGGGAATGATGAGAATGGCTGAGAGTGCAGGGAGTAAATGGAGGAAAATAAGCAACGCTTTATAGTGGAAGGTGGTCAAATGAAAGAATTTTTTTAGGAGGAAGAGCAGGGGATCCCTGGGTAGTTCAGTTTTGGTGCCTGCCTTCAGCCCAGGGCATGATCCTGGAGTTCCGGGATCAAGTCCCACATCAGGTTCCCTGCATGGAGCCTGCTTCTCCTTCTGCCTGTGTCTCTGCGTCTCTGTCTCTCTCTCTCTCTGTGTGTGTCTTTCTGTGTCTCTCATGAATAAATAAATAAAATCTTTAAAAAAATAAAAGGAGGAGCAAATTATTTGAAATGTGGGGATATCAGGTGAGCTTCCAGTACCCAAACTTGTCAGAGTAGTATACCAAAATTTTCCCACTCTTACCAGTTTTTCTCGCTGTTGGGGAGACATTATGGATTGACCTAGCTGATTATGCAGAGCTATGTCCTAGTCAGCTATAAATGTATGTATGTTAGGGGTGCCTGGGTGGCTCAGTCAATTGAAGGTCTGCTTTTGGCTTGGGCCATGATCCCCGGGACCTGGGATGGAGCCGTGCTGAGCTGGGAGCCTGCTTTTCCCTCTCCCTTTGTCTGCTGCTCTGCCTGCTTGTGCACGCTCTCTCTGTGTCAAATAAATGAAAACGTCTTTTAAGTAAATAGATATGTGTACCTCTATGTCATATGAAATGGTGGTACTTCGTAAGTTAGTATCATTTCGTGCAAAAAAAAAAAAAGAATTGGAAGGAAAAAAGGAAAAAGAGAGCAGGGTCAATTAGGTGGAGATCAGGGAAGCTTTAGTCCTGGTAAAAAGTCCGTTAGAACATTTATGACTTTTAATACGTCTTCACTTTCAGAATTGATAGTGATGAACTTGAGGCTTGATCCTAGAAGGTTAAGGTAAAGGAATACAGCGGCAGCGTTCAGTATGACCCAGGATTTCTCAAATTGTAGGGAATCGCCTGAGACCTTGTTACAAATGCACACTGAACATCAGGTCTGGAATCTGCATTTTGACCTCTCAGGTCATGGCCGTGTCTGTGGTCCTTGGGTCATGTGCTCAGTAGCATGGGTATAGACTTTCCTGTAGAGAAATCTGGAATATCTGTTGGACAGTTCAAGACATAACAAGGTCAAGAAAAAGAATTATTTTGTTTTTATTTCTGAACATGTTTATAACCAGAGGGGAGCAAGGAGATACAGAAATAAAAGGTATAGATGTAAGATACTATTGCTAAACAAAGAGGAAAGAAGTGGTGGAGAAAATCCATAAAAACGGTTGTAAAAGCAAAAAAAAAAAAAAAAAATCAAGACCATAGATCACAAATTACTTTTTAAAAAGATTTATTTATGTTAGAGAGTGAGCGAGCAGGGAGGGGGCAAAGGGAGAGAGAGAGAGAGAGTCCTTAAGCAGACTCCCTGCTGAGTGAGGAACCCACCATGGGACTTAATCCCAGGACCCCAAGATCATGAACTGAGCTGAAATCAAGAGCTAGACTCCCAACTGACTGGGGCCACCCAGGTGCCCCCAGAAATTACTTTTGAAGACAGGGGATAGTGAAGGGAAAGAGGGAAAAATGAAAGAAGCCTTAGCTAGGAAATTTTGGAGTTGGTGAGGAAACTCTAGAGAATTCACTTTTTTTTTTTTTATGAGAGACATAGAGAGAGAGAGGCAGAGACACAGGCAGAGGCAGAAGCAGGCTCCATACAGGGATCCCGACGTGGGACCGGATCCTGGGTCTCCAGCATCACACCTTGGGCCGATGGTGGCACCAACCCTTGGTCCACCGGGGCTGCCCGAGAACTCACTTTATAGAAACCTTGAGTTTATTTCTACTGAAACAGATTAGATCACAGCTGCTCCACCAAGAATACTGAGAGCAAATGGAGTGCTAGACTTGGGATAAAACATAGCCACCATTCATCTTCCTCAAATCTATTGGACCTCAAAGATATATGTTGCTTTGATATTCATTATTCAAATGAGACTAATTTGAATATGGAAGCATGGGTGTCCTTTTTTTCAGATAGCTCATTTTGGGGGATGATAGCTGTTTCAAAGAAACCTTTTCAAGACTGACATAGTCTACCAAATCAAACTAATTTTGGAAAGTAAAGAAATCATAGGGTCCATTCCTTAAATGCTAAAATTGTTACTATCAATAACTATGACACTGATTTTGAAATACAAAAGATTTTTAGTATCTAAAAATTCGGTGGCAATTAAATTGATTTTTTTCATTTTGGTAGTAGTCATGGTTCCATATTGAAAGCTTCTTATACATTATTTCTTAGACGTGTTTTATATACCTTCTTGCGTGCGTGGGTCAAGAAAGTTTAACATGGCTAAACTAGAGGATACAAGAAATGTAGGCATGCCAGTTGCCCACATGGGTATAGACAAAAATGAATACTTTTATTGACTATTACCCTACAAGTATAACCAGGCTGATCAATTCATAACACTGTTTTTGGTGACAAATAAATTACGCATTCAATAAATTATGCATTCATCATAAGTGCGTACTGCCTAAATTGCGGGACAAATTGAAGAACATGGCAAATACTTGTAGTAGAATGGTATCGATGATTCTGCTGTACTGCAGTCAGGATGTGCTGTTGCATTCTGCCATCAGCTTTCACGTTTATCCTCTCAGAGTCATCATTTGTTCCTCTGATTAAAGATTGCTTTTCTCCCCCGTCAATCAGCATGTTCACGTTAGTATATGTGCAACATTTAGTGATTTCTGTTTTAGTCATTTCATTTGAAACATCATCTTACTTTTGGAATCCTAACTGCATGTTATGTTGAACATATATTTCTATTTTTTATAGTATTTATAACGGGTTCCTATTTCTGTCTTGTTGCTGTCTTAATCCACCTTCCTGTCTCTAGAATCAAGACCAAAGCCTAATGTAATCACTTTGAAAGCCAAGCATGAGGATTCAGCTTAATCCTAACTGCATGAATGTATAGTTGGCTTTCATATTTACGTATAATTAACTACATGTCCCTTTTGTGTTTTAGATTCTCCTAGAAAAGATCTTCGTCACTGGGAGGTAAAGCTTTTGTATTTTCATTTTGAATTTTTAACTACAGACTGTATGAAATGTACATTGTTCTAATCATATTGTTTCAATACCCAACCAGTCTCCCACTAAAGTGAAAGATTCTGTTCCTACTGAAGCAGTCACAACGAGTGATAAACAAACACCCAGATCAGGTAAATTTTACAGTTCAAATTTGGAAAGCTTGGAAATTGGAAAATTTGGAAAGTGGAAAGATGTGCACTAAACTATTGAAATGCCCATCGTCTTATACCAAATTCTTCTTTGTGTGTGTGTGTTATGTGAGACAAATTTAATCGAAGGATGTGACATAAATAAGGTAGATGTCATTGCTGATATCCACGTTTGAACAAAAGATATTTACAAGCATAAGAAAAAGAGATTTTAAAAATGTAAGCTTTAGTTCAAGTTTCTACTTTTAAGTTTTGAAATCCTAATGTCCCCGGTTTGGAATTCCTTTACTTCTAAGGGGTTCCCAGAAGTTAATTATTAGACTCTAAGATTTTTCTGGTGTTCACCATACTTATTTGAATTCTGACTTTTACCCAGAGTAAAGCTTCACTTGCTAACATGTCAGTTGTGTTAAATGAAGTTAAAACTTCATTTCATGTTTGTGTTGTTATAGTGATCATTTTAAGCCAAACACTTGTTCCGATTGTGTGTGTGTATGGTGACTTTGATTATTAGAAATGTGGGACGGAATTAGTTGTATCTTAATATTTGGTAGACACAATCTTTTAAAAAAGTAATTCTGAACCTTTTCAGCCTAGGGTCCTTTTCCACTGTTCAAAAATTATTGAGAATTCCAAAGAACGTCTGCTTAAGTGGGTTATATCTGTTGATATTTACAATCTTAGAAATTAAAACATTTAAAACACAATGATACACAATCTCATGTTGTTAGCCATTAGAGCTGTGATCCACTGATCATGCGAGTTGCGATGCTATCACACATTTTATCTTTAGAAAACTTTATTGTACACTTAATAAGAAAATGAGAGTGAAAATGGCAACTAGCATTTAGTACAATTGTGAAGATCGTTTTCACCTCTTGGATTTTGTGAATCGATGGATCTTTGGACTCTGGGGATTCTCAGATGACATGGGAGAACTAATTTAAACCATGTACAGGGTTCATGGATGCAAAATGATAAAGGGGCCCTTGTGATGAAATGGGCATTAAAGTTTCATTTCTGCATTTCTTCCTTTTTTGTTTCCCTTGTCTTAAAGAGGTTTAAATCAGACCAATCTTGTTTATAAAGGGACAATAGTTTTGTTATATATTCATTTTCTGTTTCATGGCGCTGTAGTTTTTGGATCTCAGTGTGGACTGAGACTTATTTTGTTTTTACATGGAAAGGATTATATTACCCAAGTCTCTGATTTCTCATATAAATATGATATTTGTCCAAAAATTAAATTCTGAGGATGTTGGTGCATTGAGGAGAGACCATCTCATTATTATTAAAGTAGTACCATTCATCACAAGTTTTTTAAAACTCATGTCTTTAGAACACAAAATGCATATTTAAACATAAAATAAATGATTAGACATCAGTTTTGTTACTAAAAACATTCAGACCTTGAAGACTCTTTATTATTAATGGACAGAGCTTTTATGGAATATAGAATATGTAATAGAGCTTGGTGAGTGAATTAAACTGTGTAATACTAGAGAATAAAAAAGAGAAAATGAGAGAGTTAAATTCATCTGTGTGAATGCCAAGTACAGGACACGTAAAATATAATTAGCTACGAATGAGTAGTAAGTAGTGCATCTGGGAGAGGAGCAGGACTTGTGGCTGTTTCTCCAACAAAAGAATTTGTACAATTTTGTTAAGTTTGTATTGTTATTTACATTATAATAAAGGAAACTTTGTTTTCAGATTTTTCTGATTGTGATTCTAGTTTGTCCCTCAGTAATGAGACTTGTCAAAGAACTGGGGATTTGAAAGTTGATAATAAATGCCCATTTGTATCACAACCAATGATCAAAAATGAGTCAGCATCCACAGAATTTGGACAGACGACCTTAATAGATAAAATATTAATATTGGAGCTGTGTTTCAGTTAGAGAATTCTGTGCTCCATGGCCTGTGTGAATCACTGCTACTAGAAAACAGAGAGAGCAAAAAAGGTAAAGAATCAGAGAGAGTTCAGCGTCCTCATGATTTCACCATAGTTCTGATTTTTCAAAAATAATTTTGTGGTAAGATTTACTTTGTGTTTACTCCTTTCATGCAACCTGCCACCAAACAGAGCATCTTTCAGCAAGACATTTTTGCATTCTTCCTCTAACCAAAGCCACATATAAATAAGAAAGAGAATTAGGAGAAAATAATTTCTTTTAGGCTCGTGTTCAGCTTTCACTTGAGTGTGGGTAGCGGGATTAGATTTAGAATTTGGGGACCAGTTGGGAAAACTAGGTAGAGATGTAAAGATTGTTTACTCACAACATAGTTTCTTAGCTTTATTTTTATAGCTCTAAATTCATAAGTATTGGTCACACTATATTCACTGTAACAAACAAAAGCACCTTCCCAAACAGAATATTAAAATATTTCCTATATTCTCTTTGACTTTATTTTGGAGTTGACTTTCCCAGCAGTAATTGGAATCATTGAGAATTTGCTACATAGTGTCCTCTTCTCAGCTATGTAGGCATAGTCCATCTCCTTGTTTGATTATTTTTATTTTACTTTTTTAGAGAGTGTCAGAAAGTAAGGAGGGAGGGGTGGGCAGAAGGAGAAAGAGAATCCCAAGCAGGATCCACACTCAGCACGGAGCCCACTGCAGGACTCAGTCTCTCACAACCCTGAGATCATGACCCAAGCTGAAATCAAGAGTTGGATACTTACCTGGCTGAACAACCCAGGTGCTGTTTCATTATTTTAAATGAGTAAAGAGTTCCTAAGGAATATTGGTTTTAAGTATCAAATATCATTTAAAAAGAATATATGGAAAGTCAGTTCTAATTCTACTAAGATGTTCAGTTGATTAACCACATCTAACATGTGTTCTACTTAATGTATCAGTTAATCCAGTGTCCTTTATCAGTCATATGATCACGTCTGTACTAACATATCATATAATATTTTTTCACTCCTGTAGTTTTGTTATTTTCTTTCTTCTAGAATTAACTCATTTTCTAAAGATTTTCAGTTATCTCCAGGAGTAGTGAGTATAGGCTGTAAATCCAAATTTATTGATCTATGCAAGTGACTTGTTTGCTGTTACTTCTTTGTGAGCTTGGTAGATCCAAGAAACAGGACTTTAAAAAGAAAACACCTGTAGGCTCCTGTACCACAGGAAAATGTAAAACAAAACCAGTTACAAAGTACATGCAAGCAACATAAAACAGTTCATGTAAAATTATATCTCTTTTCCCTTGATGCCAGCATTGTTGTTGATTCACTTAATACAGATTTATTCTGTCCTGAGACCTGATGATTTTATATTCTGAATATTTCTGGAACCATTCAGTCAGTTGAGGTGTGTATCATCTTTGTTTTGCATTACTACCTTCTAATTCATCTCCTGTCTTTGATCACAGTGCCCCTCACACTCATCCCTCCCCACAGTATGTAGAGTGATCTGTCTCAAATGCATATACGACCATGAACCACTGTTGAAAACATATTTATGTCCAGGCATCTTAAAATTACATACAAAGCTTTCATAATCTTGACTTCTGCCTAAGTCTTCATGTTTAGCCCTTTATACCGTCCGCCCTTATCTCTGGTATCCTGAACTGCTAGTGATGTCTTCCTCTGTGATCTCTCTATTTTAGACAAATATTTACCCTGTTGTGTGCTTCTCTCCCTTGTCTTACTACAGCCTTGCATGCTCTCCCCATTTTCTGCCCTTTAATCCCTTTGAATCTGTCTGACGTCACTGTTGCAGTCTCAGTTTAGGCATTATGTCTAGGAAAGCTATTCCTGACACCTTACATCTATATGCTTCTTTAAACCCGGTCCCCTATCTATCACTTAGTGGGAACTCAGTGAGTAGTACTAAGTGACATAAAGACTGTTTACTTTTATAAGTACTAAGTAACATAAAGACTGAAAGATGATTTAAGAGATTGTCCCCTACAGGGATGCCTGAGCGGTTCATTCGGTTGAGTGTCCAGCTCTTGATTTCAGTTCCGATCTTATCTCAGACTTGTGAGATGGAGCCCCGGGTGGAGCTCAGCACTGGGGGTGGAGCCCGCTCAAGATTCTCTCTCTCTCTCTCTCTCTCTTGTCGAGATTGTCCCCTACAGTGTAGGAGCAAAAGAACTAGATACATAAAGAAGTAGTTTACAGTTCAGGTGGTGAAGGTGCACTAGAAAAAGCTGTAAGGTATTAAGGTAACCCCAAAGAAAGAGATACATTTTTATCTGAGAAAGGATAGCCATAATCAAGGATGACTTTACACAGCAGTCTGAGTCCTAAAAGATGCAAGGAAATTTGTGAAGTAGTAGAGGAAAATAATTTCAGAAACCTTTACTTATTGGGCACATACACCCACAGGATGTATGTCCAGTGTATCCCAGAGGATATACACTGATACAGACATGAAAAGTACTAATAATTTTGGAAATGATGAATAACGTTGTGTTGAAGCTTAAGGTGTTGTTTAAGAGGTACTGTTACAAAGTAGAGAATAATCTCTTGTGATTTTATATGTTTCTACTGAATTTTAAACTTTTGTTTTGTTTCTGATTGTTTTGTTCATGGATGTTAGTGGATGAATTTGTGAATGAATCTTGGAGATGTTTGTGTGCCTTTACCCTGGTGACGTTTAGTATTTCTCAAATGGTTTGTTGAAATTTTAGATAATTAGAAGTATTTCTTAAATATTCAGCTAAAGATGAATTTAAACTCTTCAGTGATAAATGATATTTTCTATTTTTATAGAGGTAATAGCTTTTATCTAACCTTTCTAAGTAGTCCATTTTAACTAAATATATAGATTTTTCGTCAGAACCAGACATAGAAGTGGCATCAGAGCAAAAGCAAGAGCAAGAAAGACCTGATAAAAGTGAAAATAACCACCCCCAGGTATGTAAAACTTTAAATTTCTGATTTCATATTGTTTTCCCTGCTTTTCTAATACTACATGGTTCAAGTGAAACTCTTTGAGTGGATATATTGAAATCAATAGAGTATAATTTAATATTTAGTTTTTATAAAATTTTACGAGTTACAAAACTTAAAATGTTGTAATTTTTAGTAACTAAGTTTAGCTAAACTTCATCCTTGGAATTTAGGCAAAAAAAATTCTTTTGAGACCAAAATAATTCTAAATATTCTTTGCTTCTTCCATTTTTGTAACTTCTTTACATGATAAAGAAGGTAGCATCAAATATTGAGTCATGTTTAAGCAGTTGAAATTATGAGCAGTATAACAATGATGACTACTGACTTAGACTCATGTACAAGGAGGGATTATTCTCAGTGGTTCAAAGTGTCCAGTTCTCTATTTCCAGTTACAAATGCCAAGATTAAAGATGTATTGTGCTTTGTGATCTCTGTGTAGTTGACTTGAGAGAATGGGGTCATGAAATCAGCACGATCGCCTATTGTAGAATCACACCTTCCAGGATGGGACCTTTGTAGTTGGATTATAAACAATAACTCTTTCAGTTATTTCAGCACAGGAAATCCATATTATTAATATTTTTCTTATGCACTCTCAGTGGACATTACAATATATTAGAGCTGGATACAAGCAGATAATCTATAGCGATGTCTAACACTATCATAGTATATAATTTAAATTAAAATATAGGAATTTATTTTTCTTTGATTGATGTTAATTGATATTTGCCCCCCAAAAGTGTAGTTTGCCTATTATCTAGGTTTCAAACTTGTAAAAACTCCTGAAATGCATTGTTGGGGCTCACTGTTTAAGATACAAGGGAATAAAGTGTTTTTAGGTTTGTAACATTAAAAATCATCTGATTCATTTTTTCGTAGATGTAACTGTATTGAGTTGTTTAGTTAAGAAAAACCTGACAAAATATAAGTGAATGGATTTATGCTTTTCTTCTGTCCTCACTTCTTAGTTAATAATCCAGTGACTTAGGAACAGCTAATAACTAAATTTTAATTATTTTCTATTTTTCTTTGCCCGTATTTGATTACCTAAGGATAAAGTTATTTTACAAACATGTATCCTGGCTGAAAAGACATCTGAAAGCCAAACGAAGCAAGTTAACATTCCACTTGTGCAACTGCAAAATATGGCTCGAGAACCAGAAATGAATATGGAATGTGATAGACAGAGTGATAGATCTGTACATTCAGAACATCGTCGTGTGCACGAGGAGTATGAGGAGATACAGATGAAACAAGGCAAATTAGATTGGAAAAATGTGAAACGCATGAGCAGAGAGTTAAAGCAGAAGATTGGTAAAACTTGTAAAAAGTACGGAATTATTACTCATCCTAAGTTAGAACAACTACGTGGTAATTCTAAAGAAGCAGACTTCAAGGAAATGCCTCCTAATGTGACAAAAGTTACACTTGATCGTGAGGAAAAAGATGAATTTGGAGTGTCTGTCTCTGTAGTACCTCAGGCCTTTCCTGAACAAAAAGAGCCTAGTCTCGACAATGCTATTCTCTCTCATTCATACTCTGGGTCCCTGGACTATGCTTGCCAGTCATCTTCTAAGCTTTCTTCCCATGAAAATGATAACAAACCAGGTGAGCATGTTTTTAACAAAAATGAGAGTCTTGATAGCGATCCAGAAAATAAAGTAAGGAACCCACTAGTTACATCTGAAGTGAAAGAAGACCAAGAGTTTGACATGCAGATGGCCAAAAGTTTGAACCAAAATACCACCAATAGCAAATTAGACACTGGATATATCCCTCCGTATAGTGACCCAGAAAGCCTTTTGGATTTGCGGCCTGCCCACTCCAATGTGGCGAAACATATGATTCAGAAGAAAAGGCATGATACTTCTGCTATTACAAACACTTACAAGAAAACAAAACCAATACCAGACTCTTTCCAGAAGCCATTATATACAGATAATGACAGTACTGATAACTATAAAAGTACGGAACCTGCATTAGAAAATGTGAGTTCTTCACCACGTCCTTTCAGAACATCAAAAGTATATCAAAAAGAAGAATTACAGCAAGATATGCAAAATCTGCAAAGGTTTAAGAATGAGAAAGGCATGTTACAAGAAAAACTGGCTTTGGAAAAAGAGAAAGTTGAACTTCAAGAAGAGGTAGGGAGATTCACTTTGCTGCTGCTCTTTTGATTTTTTTTGTCTTTGTCAATTATCTGAGCCATTTTGATTTTCCACTTAAGAAAAAAGCTCATGTATAAAATGGGGTCATCTCAATATACAATTGTGTTCGGAAATAGATTATTTCTGCTATCTAAATGATAGGAATGCAGGAAAACCTAAGATTTGTGTTCCTTAAGTTTCTTTCAGTTTCGCAAGTGGCGTGTGAACTGGAAAGCTCTTTTCGCTATGCACCCTGTGACCTCATGAACCAGAATAACCGTAGAGAAAATTGCTTTAAAATGCGATTATCTTGGGGTGCCTGGGGGGCACGGTCAGTTGAGAGTCCTAGTCTTGTTTTTGGCTTGGGTTGTAATGTCAGGGTTGTGAAGAGGAGCCCCACGTCAGGCTCTGTGCTCAGCATGGAGTCTGCTTGAGTTTCTCTCTCTCGCTGTGCCTCTCTCATGCTATCAGTCTTGTTCTCTAAAATACATAGATGTTTAAAAAATGTATCATAATATCTAAGATTTTTATCTATTGGCTTAAATATAAGTTGCACTTCCATAAACAATAAAATGGAAAAGAAGTTGGGATGCCTGGGTGGGTGGCTCACCTGTTGAGTGTCTGCCTTTGGCTCAGGGTATGATCCCGTGATCTGGGATTGAGTCCCACATCAGGTTCCCTGCATGGAGCCTGCTTCCCCCTCTGCCTGTGTCTCTGATTCTCTGTGTGTGTGTCCCTGATGAATAAATAAATAACGTCTTTAAAATAAATGAATACATAAAATGGAAAAGAAGCAATAACTAAGGGAATGGATATAAACAAATATTTCATCTAAACCAATCTATTTATTGCTTCTGTTTATTGCTTCAGTATGTGTAGTCTTCTCTGCTTTCCTCAAACTCTTGGAACTTCAAATTCCAACACGACCACTTTTTGAGATATTTTTAAGAACAAATATTTGCATTATCACCAGTTTTTTTCTCCCATGTTTTAAAAACAGACTCCTTTTTTCTTTTAGGATTTATTTATTTATTTATTTATTTATTTATTTACTTACTTACTTACTTACTTACTTATTTATTTACTTATTTATTTGAGTGTGTGAGCAGGGTGAAGGGTAGAGGGAGAGAGAAAGGGAGAGAAGCAAACTCCCCAGTGAGCGTGGAGCCTGAAGCGGGGCTCAATCCCATGATCATGACCTGAACTTCAATCAAGAGCTGGAGGCCCAACTAACTGTGCCACTCAGGCATCTCCTCCACGTTAAAAAAAAAAAAAATTTTTTTTTTTTAGATTTTATTTCACACTGAGAGAGAGAAAACGAACAGGGGAGCAGCTGTAGGAGGGAAAGGGAGAAGCACGCTCCCGGCAGAGCAGGAAGCCTGATGCACGGGTCTTGATCCCAGATCCCGGGGATCATGACCTGAGCCAAAGGCAGATGTTTAACTGACCGAGCCACCCAGGTGCCCACATGTGTGTGTGCGTGTGTGTGTGTGTGTGTGTGTGTGTATACACATATATGTGTTTGTTTAATCACCATTCTCAGATGTTTTTGTTGAGTCAAATCTTTACATCTTGTTTAATAAAGTATGATATATTTTGGCACGTACGACTTTTATCATGTAGGTAGCATAGATTTTCAGCAAACCTTCAGTATTTGACTCTAAGGGAGAAAACTGATGTTTGAGGTGAAAAATAAACAAAATCTAGAGATGTCCTCCTTTAAAATAAAAATTAGCTAAGCGCCTCATCCCCAATTAAGGTATTAAATTACTGTGCCAAAGTCACACTTTTAGCATAGCTGATTAATAAACTTGTTGGGTCATTTATTTGATTTAGCATTAAGGAATTGTATCATCTCTTTGATGCTAGGTAATGCCACTTTAGGAACTTTGGACAAATCATGTAACCTTTTTTGGTTTTATTCCCATTATCAATAGAAAATGGGATTAAAGTTGATAATTACTTTTATACCCTCTAGCTATAAAATGTTGTGGTTATGGAATGTGAAATTTGGGGAGCATTACTCATTTCCCAAAATTCTACACTAATCTCAGTTTTGCTCTGCTCCTTTTATGTTGTGGTGAACTTTGGTTCACATATTTTAATGAACACTGTGACTTTTTTGATAGCCCTGGGATCCAAATGAAAAAAGAATTATAAAAGGCAGTTGGGGAAAGAATAGTTCAGTGCAGAAATGGAAAGCTTCCTCTTTGTTCCTGGAGCATCACAATGTCACATCCTTTAAATCTGTCAGTGTAAGCAAAATCCAGATGGTAAAGACGAGAGGACAGATTTTTGTGTCTTTTTATTCCTTTGTATCTGCTGGTCAGATGGGGTGAAGTTGGGAATGTTAGGTGGATATGAACACAAAATTAAGAAAGTGCTTTTTGGAATTCTGGAAAATTATGTTGTTCTATTCCAACAGAAATGAAGCAGAATTTCCAAAAATTGCAATTACATGTAATGATAAAGTTAAGCGCAAGATAGTTTTATTGATTAAAATTATAAACTAAGAGTCAAATGATACACTTAATGAAAAAAGTTCTTTTTAGTGAATAAAGTTGTAACAGTATCAAATTTCCATTCAAGACTGGAAAAGAAAGGAAGCAGCACGAGAGTAGTAAAATGGAAGGAGCAGAAAACATATATGCTGCTGCTGCTGCTGCTGCTGCTGCTGTTCCTGTTCCTGTTCCTGCTGCT
Organism: Vulpes vulpes; assembly: GCF_048418805.1. Taxonomy (NCBI): domain Eukaryota; kingdom Metazoa; phylum Chordata; class Mammalia; order Carnivora; family Canidae; genus Vulpes; species Vulpes vulpes. The sequence continues at coordinate 102,598,337 of NC_132781.1, read as the reverse complement.
GGACTAATTCAACAAAGAAAGAGTGGAAAAACTGATTACCACCTGTTTCCTACTACGCAGAATGAAGATTCTGATAGGTAAGCCTATAGCAATATTTAAACAATAGATAATTATTATTTTTCTATAAAACAAATTGTTTGGAGCTAATGTTCATGATTAACACATTTTATATTTTTAGTAGAGATATTCCACCCAGGGTGCTAAACAGAAAAAGGCAAAGACTGGTAAGGTATCAATTTTTTTTTTGCAGGCATAGTGATAAATATTTAATTAAAAAAAATAACCTAGGTTAGCAAATGTGAGGCAAAAGTCATTCTCATACACTTGTTAGGTGAAAATTGTCAAATCCGTTGCACCTGAGTGGCTCAGTGGTTGAACGTCTGCCTTTGGCTCAGGTTGTGATCTCAGGATCGTGGGATCAAGTCCTGCATCAGGCTTCCCATGAGGAGCCTGCTTCTCCGTCTGCCCATGTCTCTGCCTCACTCTGTGTCTCTCCTGAATGAATAAATAAAAATCTTTAAAAGAGAGAGAGAGAAAGAAAATTGACAAATCCTTTCTGAAGAGTGATGTAGCAGTGCATTTGAAATTTCACATATGCTGTCCCTATATTCCAACGGCTTCATTGCCAGGAGTAGATCCTATAGGAAAACATGACTTGTGTGAACACTTAGACACACATATTATAAGAACATTTATTATATATTATTATATATATACAATATGACAAATATATTAAGAATACTTACATAAGCATGTTACATATATATGTTCAGATTATCTATCAAAAACTTGGAGGGAGTCTAACTCTCCATCCCTAAGGAAGTAAGTTTTCACACCTATAAAATGATGCAGCATGTAACTATCTGAGAAAATGATTTAGGTCTGCAGGGTTTTGATTGTTTAACAAAGTATATATATATATATATATATATATATATATATTTAAATTTTATTTTTATTTATTCATGAGAGACACACAGAGAGAGATAGAGAGAGAGAGAGGCAGAGACACAGGCAGAGGGAGAGGGAGAAGCAGGCTCCATGCAGGGAGCCTGATGTGGGACTCGATCCCGGGACTCCAGGATCACACCCTGGGCTGGAGGCAGGTGCTAAACCGCTGAGCCACCCAGGGATCCCCCAAAGTATATTTAAAGTGTTTGGTTTGATGTCTTACAGAAACTTTAGAATACTTTTAATATCTGCTGAGTTGCAAAAGGAAGTTACCTGCTACACTGGCACTCTACCTGACAGTGCTCAAATGTTGGACTCTCAAATTGATCTGAATATTATTACGAAGAGATTTCACATGGCAACTTGTCCCATATTCTGTATAAACATTTGATCCCTATGCTATAAACCAAGAGGTTGTTAATGCAGTGAATCTTCTTTTTCATGCACTTTGCATACAGGCTAATATTTTTCCTTCAAAAATGTTTTTAAGATTATTTATTTGAGAGAGAGAGAGAGAGTGTGTGTGAATGCAGGGAGCGGCAGAGGCAGAGGGAGAAGCGGGGAGCCTGAAGTGGGGCTGATCCCAGGACTCCAGGGTTATGACCTGAGCCAAAAGCAGACGCTTTACCGACTGAGCCAACCAAGTGCCCCTTATTCTTCCTTTTTAAAGAGCATATATTTCAACATGCACCACATCAAATTTTTCAATAGTGACTTCATATTATATAATCTTCAAAAATTCACTTTCCATTAATTCTAAACACAGTGGATCTATTCAAACATAAATCAGATTATGTCCTCCTCTGCTCAAAACCTAATGGCCTCCCATTCACTCAAGTTCTTTCTAATACCTACAAGGCCTTATGTGACTTGTTCATCTCGGGTCCCTCCCTATCCTTTCCTCCTTCTGTCTCTCTGATTTGAACTATTTTCTATCCCTTTCCTTCTGTTCAGCCACACTTGAATTTCTCACTATTCTTACCCCCCACCCTCATTATAAACACTTCAGGCATACCTCTGTACTTGCTATAAACTCTCTGTGCAGTGCTTTTCTCTCAGGTATCCTCATGGCTTACTCCTCGCTCCCTCTTTTTCTTCCTGGTTTTTGCTTCAAGGTCATTTTCTCAGCAAGGCCCTTCTTGGTTTATCCTGACTAGTATTTCGACCACTCCTTTTGCTACAACATGTCGAAATTTGATTTCTCTGCTTTAGCTTTTCTCCTCTCATACTGTGTAGTTTGCCTAGGTAGTTTATTGTTACTATGTTTACTTTCCTCGTGAGTAGGGTTTTTTTTCTGTTCATGGCCGTGTCCTCAGTGCTTAGAGAACATTCTAGCATATATAGTGCTATGCAATAAATGTTTGTTGAGTGAATGGAGTTTAACTAAACCGTGTGTATTGTTTTTAACATAATACCAATTCTCAAACAGAAAAAATGGTTGGCATGGGTCCATTCTGACGATTTAACCTGTCCGTTATCTGCATTTTGTGGATTATTTGGGCCTAATATTGTGGTTACTTGCTACTTATTCTTTTACTGGTATTTATGTTAGTTTTAATTATAGTAGAATGGAACAAAGGAAGAGCAAACTTCATTTATGTTTCATTAAGGAAAATGAAATGTGGTGGTAAATTATTATAGGACTTTAAACATTTTTGCCAGGGGATATGAGCCCTCAATATCTGAAATATAAAGGTGAAATTGAAATTTACTGCTGACTAATAAGAGGGAGCTATGCTGGCCACTTACAGTCTTTTCTGACAGAGTAGTCTTCACTTTCTATATACAGTTTCAGGAAAAGTGGAGTTTAAGACTTGGGAGACTTTCAGAGAATTAAGTGATTTGTCATCATCTGAAGCACCATGGTAATTTGGGTAAGACTGTTGTTGATTGGTTGGCACTCAAGGCATGCGTATTGGAGTGATTTTGTCCCACACTGGCTATACCTCAGGAGGGAGAAGCTGACATTGGTTGGCTGGTGAGTGAGGACAGATGGCATTGATCATTACAAACATTTAAAACTGGTTCTGATGGGTTCTCGTTACCATGGCTGCATGTTAGCATTCCCCCACCAACATAACTTTGAGGTGTCTTTAACCAGTTGTTTTCTATTTAAAAGTTACTTCTATCAACTGTTTTCAAAATGAAAGCTATTTCATATCCATAATTACAGATTTACTTCTGAAATTTGGGTCAAGAAGAATTGTTTAATACTTGCTTTCAGGAAGATCCATCTTTTTTGGATGTTATTTAACTAGAAGAGTTAGCTGTATGGCAGTTTTATTTATTTATTTATTTTTTATTTTTTAATTAATTTTTATTGGTGTTCAATTTACCAACATACAGAAAAACACCCACTGCTCATCCCGTCAAGTGTCCGCCTCAGTGCCCGTCACCCATTCCCCTCCAACACCCCCCCTCCTCCCCTTCCACCACCCCTAGTTCATTTCACAGAGTTAGGAGTCTTTATGTTCTGTCTCCCTTCCTGATATTTCCCAACATTTCTTTTCCCTTCCTTTATATTCCCTTTCACTATTATTTATATTCCCCAAATGAAGAAACAAACAATCCAATCATGAAATGGGCAAAAGACATGAAGAGAAATCTCACAGAGGAAGACATGGACATGGCCAACATGCACATGAGAAAATGCTCTGCATCACTTGCCATCAGGGAAATACAAATCAAAACCACAATGAGATACCACCTCACACCAGTGAGAATGGGGAAAATTAACAAGGCAGGAAACCACAAATGTTGGAGAGGATGCGGAGAAAAGGGAACCCTCTTACACTGTTGGTGGGAATGTGAACTGGTGCAGCCACTCTGGAAAACTGTGTATGGCAGTTTTAAAACAGTAATTGCTGGTTTTGTTTTTGTTTTCAGTGCCCTAAAGTTACTCAATTGATAATCTCCTATGGGAAAATTCAGTCTTTTTGTAAATTTACATAGCTATATGCTCATAATATTTTCTTGCATGCATTTAGTCCATGAAAAAAAAATATAATTTTCTGTTGGTAAATCTAGCTTTTTGTATTAGGATTAGATACTAAGCTAAAAGTATGCACAAGTTACCAAAACTAATTCTTTTTCTTTGTCCCTTTAAAATTATTTTTAAAAATATATTCATTTGAGAGAGAGAGAGAGAGAGAGAGAGAAAGAAAGAAAGAAAGAAAGAAAGAAAGAAAGAAAGAAAGAAAAGGAAGGAAGGAAGGAAGGAAGAGCAAGTGGGGAGAGAGAGAAAGAGATGGAGAGAGGATCTCAAGCAGACCTGGGGGTGATTCCACGACCTTCAGATCATGACCTGAGCCAAAACCAAATCAGACACTTAAACTAAGCCCTTGCAGCTGTTCATTAAACTTCTTTTTTGTTGTTGTTTATGTAGTGTATTCCTCATTTTATTGAATTAACTGTTTTTTAAAGATTTTATTCATTTATTTTAGCGAGAGAAAGAGTATGTGAGCTAGGGGGGAGTAGCAGAGGGAGAGGGACACTGTGCTGAGTGTAAGCCTGATGCAGGGCTCAATCTCCTGACCCTGAGATCATAGCCTGAGATGAAATCAAGCGTCAGACATTTAATTGCCTGACCCACCCATGCACTCCTGAGTTGGCTTTTTGTGTTTTCTGGTAGCTCCTTGAATTTCCTTAAGACTGAGATTTTGAAATCTTTCTTGGATAAATTACAGATCTTCACATGTCTGAGATTGATTACAGGAAGATTATTGTAATCCTTTGTTGGTGTCATATTTCCTTGATTTTGTCATATCCTTTTGCATTGCTGTCTTTGCCTTTGAAGTAGCAGTCACCTCCTCCAGTCTTTAATGACTACCGCTCCCATGTGTCCAAACCTGATTGTTTTGCTCTGGTGGTGTCCTAGAACTTCTCTGCAGGAAAGCTGGTTTTCCACGTAGACTCTCTACCCCCATGGGTGATTATCTAAGTGTTTTCCAGGGGCTCCCAGATGGTGGCTGTGAGGGTGAGGGTGGTGCCAATTTATGGGCTTTTGCTGGATCCATAGCTGGGAGTGTAGTGCGTATGCCTGTTACCCGATGCATGGGCAGATGAGACTTATCCGCCGTGCCTTGGTGAATGGCACTTGATTCCACAGGTCCTACACAGGCAGTTTTGTCCCCACAAATGACATTGTATCATAATTGTATATGTGTATTTCCTTGCATATGGTTGCACTTCATAACTTTCTATGAATTAATAAATGAATTCAGATGGGTAACAGATGTTTACCAAAAAAATTTTTTATTCCTTACCAGTAAAATTATTAGAAAATATTGGCTTTCTAATGGATATTTTAACTGGATTTTTGTTTTAAGTAATGATCCTGGTTTGTCTATCATGGAAATAAAGAAAGATACAAATGTAAAGTGGGCATCAAAAGCATCTGTGATTAAACCAGGCTTTGAGGAGGCCGATTCCCTAACTGGTAGTCTACTACGAGTGAGTAATGACAACAGTCTACGTGAAATGGATCAGGATGAAAGAAGGTAAAATCCCATAAATTCTTTATTTCCCTCTGAAGGAATGTTAACTATGATTATTATGTAAGTAAAACACTGTAATATACAGCCTGTCATTACAGGCTGAGGGAAGAAATACTCAAGTATATCAAAAACACCACTTGAAAGGTTAGGATGAGGAGGAGTGACTTTTTTTTTAAGATTTCATTTATTTATTTGTGAGAGACACAGAGAGCGAGGCAGAGACATGGGCAGAGGGAGAAGCAGGTTCCCTCTGGGGAGCCTAAAGCAGAACTCGATCCCAGGACCCCCAGATCAGGATATGAGTTTTGTGGTAAGAGATTGTTTATTTAGAATCGGTTCCACCATGCAGTATTCTCATATAATTGAATATCAGGGATCCCTGGGTGGCGCAGCGGTTTAGCGCCTGCCTTTGGCCCAGGGTGTGATCCTGGAGACCCGGGATCGAATCCCACGTCGGGCTCCCGGTGCATGGAGCCTGCTTCTCCCTCTGCCTGTGTCTCTGCCTCTCTTTCTCTCTGTGTGACTATCATAAATGAATAAAAATTAAAAAATAAATAAATAAATAAAAATAAATGAATTCAGATGGGTAACAGATGTTTACCAAAAAAATTTTTAATCCTTACCAGTAAAATTATTACAAAATATTGGCTTTCTAATGGATATTTTAACTGGATTTTTGTTTTAAGTAATGATCCTGGTTTGTCTATCATGGAAATAAAGAAAGATACAAATGTAAAGTGGGCATCAAAAGCATCTGTGATTACACCAGGCTTTGAGGAGGCCGATTCCCTAACTGGTAGTCTACTACGAGTGAGTAATGACAACAGTCTACGTGAAATGGATCAGGATGAAAGAAGGTAAAAATCCCATAAATTCTTTATTTCCCTCTGAAGGAATGTTAACTATGATTATTATGGAAGTAAAACACTGTAATATACAGCCTGTCGTTACAGGCTGAGGGAAGAAATACTCAAGTATATCAAAAACACCACTTGAAAGGTTAGGATGAGGAGGAGTGACTTTTTTTTTAAGATTTCATTTATTTATTTGTGAGAGACACAGAGAGCGAGGCAGAGACATGGGCAGAGGGAGAAGCAGGTTCCCTCTGGGGAGCCCAAAGCAGAACTCGATCCCAGGACCCCCAGATCAGGATATGAGTTTTGTGGTAAGAGATTGTTTATTTAGAATCGGTTCCACCGTGCAGTATTCTCATATAATTGAATATTCAGATACTATCCTTCATCGATTGAAAATATATATATATATATATATATATATATATATATAATAGTAAATTTAGAGACACATAGGCGATTCTGAATAGAACTAATCATTTCTTGATAGGTTTTAAGGTATTCAGTACCTTTGACAGTATCATGATTAGCTATGATTTTGTGAGGGGCTTTGGAGTATCTGATTATATTAAGTTAATATTTGTTTAGGTTCTGGGGGAAAGGGGAATGGTTTTGTTTATTTACAATATGTTTATTTACAATCAAAAACTATTCATCTATCATAGATTTTTACTTTTGGATTATAAAGTTCTAAATTACAGGAGCCACGGTTACTGTACCAGCAGCGTCATTGACACATATTGTGTGCTTCATGAGTCATTGTTGAATCCATGAATAAACATTTGAATGAGTAAAGGAATGCCCTTAATGAACTTCTTTAGAAGAATTAAATATTTAGTTTATTGAAAGTAGATTTTCAATACAGCTTAGGTTTGAAGTGTTTTAATTAAAAAATGTGTGTGGGATCCCGGGGTCGCACAGCAGTTGAGTGTCTTGCCTTGGGCTCAGGGCGTGATCCTGGGGTCCCACACCAGGCTTCTTGTGGGGGAGCCTGTTTCTCCCTCTGCCTATGTCTTTGCCTATGTCTCTGCCTGTCTCTCTCTGCGTGTCTCTCTAGTGAATGGATAAATAAATAAAATCTTTTAAAAAAATAAAAATTAAAAATGTATGTAAGATTCAGAAATTATTTGTAGAATAGTTATAGCTAGAAATGGAATAATACTATAGATCCAATTGCTATCACATTACTTAGAAATACTTAACTTACTTTTACCACATATTTTAAAACACATGTTTGGACGGGACATTTCCTGGACTTGAGTTCTGGGTGGTCTGCTCCTACCAGCTGTATGGGCTTGGGGAAGTTCCTTAGAATATCTGTGCCTCATTTGCTTCCTGTGAAAAGATACCCAGTATAATTGCCTACTTCATACGGTTTGTGTAAGGCCTAAAAACCCTTTAAGATATGTAAACTGTCCCAAATAATGCATAGTAGTTGCACAGTAAAACTTCAAAACACTAATATCACGATTATTTCAAAAGGGCTTGTGTCATTAAAAAAACTTAGTTTGCACTTTCCAAATTGATTTAGTGAAAACTTGTTTTTATTGAAAATGACAACAAAAAATGTGGTATATTTACCCCTATCAAATAATGTAAGTAACATTAGGATTTTCCTTTACTTTTGCAATTTTGATCTAAATTTAATACTTTGTTAATATTGCTATTAATATTGCTTAGATATGCTTTAAATATTCTTTGTATTTTAAGTATTTAATATTTTCCTGAAAAGAATCCTTCCTCTTTTTAAATTTTTTTTAAATTTATTTATGATAGTCTCACACACAGAGAGAGAGAGAAGCAGAGACACAGGCATAGGGAGAAGCAGGCTCCATGCACCGGGAGCCTGACGTGGGATTCGATCCCGGGTCTCCAGGATCGCGCCCTGGGCCAAAGGCAGGCGCCAAGCCGCTGCGCCACCCAGGGATCCCCTCTTTTGAGACCTGCAAAGAAAACATCTAAGGAAAAGAACAAGGTAGACAAACAAACAAAATATATAATTCTATTTCATTTATGATACATTTTTATTATATTATTCTATTTCATTCATGGTATATTTTTATTATATTATTTTGATATTTCATATTTATCAGAAATATTCCATGGTAAAAAAATTACTTTATGAAACGCATAGTGAAAAAATGAAAATTTTCCTTTGTTGTATAGACATCTGCTGTGAAAAAATTATTCAGAAACACCAATTATTGATAAAGGTCTTTTTGATAAAAATCAGTTCTTTTAAAAAGTACCTATGTTTTTGCTTTTATAAAAAGATGGATATGTATCATCTTTCTACACTTAGTATATTTTATAAATATTTGGATGACATTTTGAAATAGTATTATTTATTTGTAGGTCAAAAAGCAAGTGAAGTCTGTGGAGCATCTTGATGACTTAACTCAGTCATCTGAAGCAGCTTCAGAGGATTGCAAGTTGCAATACTCTGATTATAAGAGTTCCCTGTTGCTCATTGAACTTGGCATGGATTGTAAAGGTAGGGCCGTCGTATAAATTTAAAGCCTTTTTCTGTATATATGATTGTAGTAATATGTGCGCATCTCGTCTAGCGCTGCGCCACACAACACTGAGGTGTTATAGAGCTACTCATCTCAGAAATATGTTTTATATTAAAATAGAGAACTATTGAAGACTCTCATCCAAAGAACTATAATTTCCATTGTGGTTGTCCACGTGGGAATGGCACACTTGATGTGTTTGTGAACTCTGCTTCTCTTCTGTGCCTTACCATTATTTTTCTCCTAGATTACTGAGCTACCCTCAGGACTGTTTTCCCTGCCATTCCACCTCTCGGGATCTTGGTCTACACTGCAACCATACTTACTATACATTTTTAAAAGTTTACATTTCATCACGTTACCCCCTTGCTTAAAGCTTAGCTGTTACTTCTTAATGCCATGAGGTGAAAGACCATCGTCCACTAGCTTCATCTTGTATGGTTTCATATCCATCTTTCCATCCGTGTCTCAGCCACTGTCTTAGATGGTTTTTCATATAATAGAGGCTTTCTTTCTCCAACAGCTTTAGTTAGGTAAACTGCATGTGTATGAAGCATATAATTTGATAGTTTTGTCATATATATATACACATATGAAACCATAACTGTAATTTAGACAGTTAACATATCCATCACTCTTAAGTCTCCTGTCTCTTCATATTGCCTTATTATGAAACTGCCAAATTGTTTTCTAAAGTAATTGTACTATTTTCTAAACCCACCAGCAGTATGTGAGGGTTTCTAACTCCTCCATATATATTTATGAGTACTTAGTATTATCAGTTTTTTAATCGTAGCCGTGGATGGGTATGGTGTATATATATATACGCACACACACACATAAATACTTATATATGTGTATAAATATATACATTTATGGTTGTAATATACATTTCCCTAATGACTGATAATGTTGAGCTTATTTAACATCTGTGTATCTTCATTGAGCTGTCAAAATTTTTGTCATTTAAAAAGTTAGGTTTATTTCTTATTTGTTGAGTGTTGATAAATCTTTGTTTTTGTTTTTGATATCGTATTATTTTTTAAATTGGAGTTCAATTTGCCAGCAGATAGAATAACACCCAGTGCTCATCCCATCAAGTGCCCCCCCTCAGTGCCCATCACCCAGTCACCCAAACCCCTCGCCCACCTCCCTTTCCACCATGCCGTGTTTGTTTCCAAGAGTCAGGAGTCTCTCATGTTCTGTCACCCTCCCTGATATTTTCACTCATTTTCTCTCCTTTCCACTTTATTCCCTTTCACTATTTTTTATATTCCCCAAATGAATAAGACCATATAATGTTTGTCCTTCTCCGACTGACTTACTTCACGCAGCATAATACCCTGCAGTTCCATCCGTGTCGAAGTAAATGGTTGGTATTTGTTGTTTCTAATGGCTGAGTAATATTGCATCGTATACATAGGCCACATCTTCTTTATCCTTTCATCTTTCGAAGGACACCGAGGCTCTTTCCACAGTTTGGCTACTATACATTGCTGCTAGAAACATTGGGGTGCAGGTGTCCCGGTGTTTCACTGCATCTGTATCTTTCAGTAAATCCCCAGCAGTGCAACTGCTGGGTCGTAGGGTAGATCTATTTTTAAGTCTTTGAGGAATCTTCACACAGTTCTCCAGAGTGGCTGTGCCAGTTCACATTCCCACCATCAGTGCAAGAAGGTTTCCCTTTTCTCCGTATCCGCTCCAACATTTGTTGTTTCCTGTTTTGTTAATTTTCCCCATTCCCACTGGTGTGAGGTGGTATCTCATTGTGGTTGTTGTTTTTTTCCCTGATGGCCAGTGATTCGGAGCATTTCCTCATGTGCTTGTTGGCCATATCTATGTCTTCCTCTGTGAAAATTCTGTTCATGTCTTTCACCCATTTCATGATTGGATTGTTTGTTTCATCATTAACAAATGACCTTATACATCACGAGAATATATATTGCTTTGAAATCTATTTTGCCTGGCATTAATATTGCTACTCAAGTTCAGCCTTCTTTTGTCAAGTGTGAGTGTGGTATATCCTTATTTTTGTCCTTTTCACAAATTTGTGTCTTTACATTTATTTTTTTATTTTATTTATTTTGTGTGTGTGTGTCTTTACATTTAAAGTGAATTTTTTATAGGCAGCCTATGGTTGTCACTTACATTTTTATCCATTCTGACAGTCTGCCTTTTAATTGAGGCTTTTAGACCATTTTCTTTCTTTCTTTTATTTTTTGACCATTTTCATTTACTCTGATTATTGATACAGTTGATATAAATCTCTCATCCTGTTTGCTTTCCATTTGACCTGCTTTGTTCGCATTTTCTTTGCTTTCTGCTTTCCTTTAGATTAATCAACTAATTTTTACAAGTTCCATTTATACATATATATAAACATACAGATATATGTGTATGTATGTGCTTTGTTTATTACTATAACTCTTAAGATTTGCTATTTTAGTGATTGCTTTAGCGTTTAAAGCATATGACTCAAGCATCACAGTCCACCTTCTTGTAGTGATATACCACATCATATGTAGTTTAAGAAAATTACAATAGGGAACACGTGAGTAGCTTAGTGGTTGAGCATCTACCTTTGGCTCAGGGTGTGATCCCAGGGTCCTTGTATCAAGTCCCGCATCAGGCTATCTCAGGGAACCTGCTTCTCCCTCTGCCTGTGTCTCTGCCTCTCTCTCTCTCCATGTCTCTCATGAATAAATAAATAAAATCTTTTTTTTTCAAATTACAAGAGTTTACTTCCATTTCTTCTCTCCTAGCCAGATCCTTTGTGGGTCTGTGGGATTATAGTTTTCATTCAGTTTAGAAAGGTTTCAGTCATGTTTTCTCTTCTTTTTAAAAGATTTTAAAGTTCTATTGATAATAAGATTTTATTCATTTATTTGAGAGAGAGAGAGCATGAGCAGGGAGAGAGGCAGAGGGAGAGGGAGAAGCAGACTCCCTACTAAGCAGGGAGCCCACCATGTGGCTTGATCCCAGGACACCAAGATCATGACCTGAGCCGAAGGCAGACACCCACTGATTGAGCCACCCAGTCGCCTGGTATAATATCTTTACGTTGAAGTCACTCAATATTTATTTCATGTATGAATGAGTTAATGTGAGCATGCTCGGTCCCTTATATGCAAAAAGTACTCATATTGTTTTATTTTACTTTTTTAAAGAACAAATTTTTGAGAGAGCATGAGCAGGAGATGGGGAGAGGAACAGAGAGGGAGGGAACGAGGGGGTAAAGAACCTTAAGCAGACTCTGTGCTGAATGCAGCAACCAATGCCAGGTTCAGTCCCACAACTGTGAGATCATGACCTCAGCCAAAACCAATAGTTGGATGCTTTACCAACTGACCCGGTCTGATGCCTCCTGCATTTTATTTCTGTCTTTGTGTTTCCTCTGGTGTAGATTCTGTTAGCGTATTGACATTCCGGGATGCAATTCTTAAATACGAAAGATCAATAGAATTAAAAAAAAAAGAGTGTGAACGACTTAAAAGAAAAATTTTAAAAGTGGAACGTAAGGTCAATGGACTAGAAAAGTTGCTACCAGAAACAAAAGAAATGAAATCTCAGTTAGAGCATCAAAAAGTGGAATGGGAACGAGAACTCTACCGTTTAAGGTATGACATCTTGGTTTTAAGGAAATATTTCAACTATTTACTTTTTTTTTTTTTAATAGATTCCACACTCAGCGTGGGGCTTGAACTCACAGCTATGAGATCAAGAGTCACATGCTCTGTCAACTGAGCCAGCCAGGAACCCCTTGAAATACTTACTTTTATGCTGCACATGTGTAGGAGAAGTTTTATAATTGCTAATTTGCCTTCTGGGATTTTATAGGGAAGGAAACGCCGTTAGAAATGTGAAGTATCAAAAGGCGAATAGGTAAAGAAACAGTGGTCTATGTATACAATGGAATATTCCTCAGCCATTAGAAACGACAAATACCCACCATTTGCGTCCACGTGGGTGGAACTGGAAGGTATTATGCTGAGTGAAATAAGTCCATCAGAGAAGGACAAACATTATATGGTCTCATTCATTTGGGGAATATAAAATTTAATGAAAGGGAATAAAGGGGAAAGGAGAGAAAATGAGAGGGAAATATCAGTGAGGGTGACAGAACATGAGAGACTCTGGGAAATGAACAAGGTGTAGTGGAAAGGGAGGTGAGTGGAGGCTGGAGTGACTGGCTGATGGGCACTGAGCGGGGGCACTTGACGGGGTGAGCACTGGGTGATATGCTGTATGTTGGCAAATTGAACTCCAATTAAAAAAAAAAGATGTAAAGTGTGAGATTCTTTGAAACAATACAGCAAGGTTTTAACAGTGAATACTTCTAATAATTTAATGTATATTCTAAAGCATAATTTTAATGACCATGTAGAAGTCCATCATATGTAAGCCTCATTATTTAGCAAATTGAATTTTGGTTGTTTTCCATTTTCCTATATTTTAATTAATGCTATAAGGAATGTCTTTTATTTAATTCTGTTTCTACATTCTTGGTTAATTGGAATAAATTCTCTAATGTAGCATTGTGTTAACGTATAAAAATATTTAGTAGAGGTCTCTGATCCATATTTTTAAATTGTTCTCAGGAAATTTTATATTAAATGCCCCCCAACAGAGTGTGAAATGGCCAATTTTTCTCAAGACAGAAAAATTGGTTTATTCTTAACATATGCAGGGGTTAAAAAGTAAAATGGAAAATGATTAAGTTAAGTTTTTCCAACATTTCTCACATATATAAAGAAAATTAATTCAAAAGTCTATGCTGCAAGCACATCTTACTCTTTATTCCTTACTTAATTAATATGGATCCTGTGGTGTTTTCAAAGGAGTTTTCAAATGATTTATAAAATACATAATGATCAACAAGGTTGACAATGTTACAGAATAAGAAACATAAAAAACATGGGCAATAGATATTAGACTCCCTAGTCTAGTGCTGGATCAGAGTCATCTGCAGGTGTGTGTTGTGTAAACGACATCTGCTGATGCTGTCTTACACTGAAGATCATTTTTAGAGGTACCTGTGATGTTTTGTGAAATAAAAATGTATTTCTAGTGAATTTATAAAGTTGTTGATAAACAACAAGTTCTCTTTTTAATTAGTAATGAAATGATTTGTCTTAATTGAAGTGTAATTATGACTCTGTGGGGAAAAATGGCAATTTTGAACTCTAACTTTATTGAATAATTTCAGAATTCCTTTGCTTACAACATCTCCCAGAGTTATTACTGACTAAAACTTACTAAGTTGCAAAATGCTTTCTCATTGCTTCTTTTAAACTATATATCTTTTTGAAGAGATTGAAGTGATAAATTAAAAAACATGAGCCCTAGAAAGGGAAAAAAAATTGAGAAAAAAAAATTGAGAACAGAAAAATTTCCTTTGGGTAGTGAACCAACATATGTGGAACCAGATCATAAAATAAAATTTTTATTGCTAACAAGACAAATTTTAAAATGAACACATGCATTTGCAGATTGACCTTAAAACAAGAAAAAGAAAAAAGAAGAAGTGCTGAAATGTTATATATAAATATTAAAGAGCAATTAAGAAGTAGAGAAGAGCTGAGTGAAGTAAGTCAATCGGAGAAGGACAAACATTATATGTTCTCATTCATTTGGGGAATATAAATAATAGTAAAAGGGAATGTAAGGGAAGGGAGAAGAAATGTGTGGGAAATATCAGAAAGAGAGACAGAACATAAAGACTCCTAACTCTGGGAAACAAACTAGGGGTGGTGGAAGGGGAGGAGGGCGGGGGGTGGGGGTGAATGGGTGACGGGCACTGACGGGGGCACTTGACGGGATGAGCACTGGGTGTTCTTCTGTATGTTGGTAAATTGAACACCAATAAAAGTTAATTAAAAAAAAAAAAAAAACAAGAAGTAAAGAAGAGCAATATAGTAAAGAAGTTGAAACGAAACAACAACTTCAACTTAATCTTAGAAGACGAAACTTGGAATTGAAGGGTGTAAAAAATAATTTGAATCAGGTAAATTTTTGGCAGTAATTGTATATTTCCATCAATATTATTTATAGTATCCCTTTGATATAATACATATTATTAGGCTTCAAATAGATTAAACATTTCATTTTAACCTAATAGCAACCATGATCTTTGTAGCTACAATTACAACCTTTTCGGATTCTAGGCCTCTCACATATGCCCTATGTATATATTTTGAATGAAGGGATGGAAGGTAAAATGAGATAAATGTTATATTGATATATGGAATTGTGTTTATTTTTACACAGAGCATGGGCTGGGGGGAAAGGAGTAGAGGGAGAGGGAGGGAAATGAATCTCCAGCAGACTCTGGTTCTTGAGTCTCATGATCTGAGTCTCCAGCCTCACCTGGTTCTGAGTCTCGTGATCATGAGATCATGACCTGAGCCATAAAAAGAGTCGGACACTTAATCCACTGAGCCCCCAGCTGTCCCAGTTTTGAATTTTTTAATGTTGAAATATGAGCTAGATTTCCTTGAGATGCTGATAAAACTAGTTAAATGTTTTATACAGAAATCTTATTTCACAATACTATGTCTATTTGTATTTTTACTCTGTGGCACATTTTGCTGTCATTTAATTTAAAATTTGAATTATTCATTGAGGATGAAAAACCTTGTTATAAAAAAAGACCGCTTTTGAACATTTTTTTTAAGTTCTCTTAAGCCTTTTGACTTTTTTTTTTTAATGATAAGATCCAAAATCCTAATGAAAATGTGTCTCTAGGTTATAGAAGAGTAAAATGAGGTTCAGAGGCAACTTTCTTGAGAACAGAATGCCCAGAGTATTACATGATAGAATACTATTTTTTGTATATTTTTTATTGGAGTTCGATTTGCCAGCATATAGCATAACACCCAGTGCTCACCTGTCAAATGCCCCCTCAGTGCCCGTCACCCAGTCTCTCCACCCCTCCGCCCACCTCCCCTTCCACTATCCCTTGTTCGTTTCTCAGAGTTAGGAGTCTCTAATGCGTTGTCACCCTCTCTACTTTTTCCGACTGATTTTCTCTCCTTTCCCCTATAATCCTTTTCAGTATTTTTATATTCCCCATGGAGTGAAACCATATGATGTTTGTCCATCTATGATTGACTTACTTCACTCAGCATAATACCCTCCAGTTCCATGCACATTGAAGCAAATGCTGGTTATTTGTCATTTCTAGGGACTGAGTAATATTCCATTATATATACAGACCACATCTTCTATATCCTTTCATCATTTGATGGATACTCAGGCTGCATCCACAGTCTGGCTATTCTGGAAAATGCTGCTATAAACATTGGGGTGCAGGTGTCGCGATTTTTCACTGCATCTCTATCTTTGGGGTAAATCCCGAGTGGTGCTATTGTTGGGTCATAGGGTAGCTCTATTTTTAACTCTTTGAGGAACCTCCACACAGTTTTCCAGAGTGGCTGTACCAGTTCACATTCCCACCAACAGTACAAGAGGGTTCCCCTTTCTCCACCTCCTCTCCAACATTTGTTGTTTCCTGTCTTGTTAATTTTCCCCATTCTCACTGGTGTGACGTGGTATCTCATTGTGGTTTTGATTTGTATTTCCCTGATGGCAAGTGATGTGGAGTGTTTTCTCATGTGCTCGTTGGCCATTTTTTGGTGAAATTTCTGCTCATGATTTTGCCCATTTCATAATTGGATTGTTTCTTTGCTGTTGAGTTTACTAAGTTCTTTATAGATCTTGGATACTAGCCCTTTACCTGATAGGTCATTTGCAAATAACTTCTCCCAGTCTGTAGGTTATCTTTTAGTTTTGTTGACTGTTTCTTTTGCCGTGCAGAAGATTTGTATCTTGATGAGGTCCCAATGGTTTCTTTTTGCTATTATTTCCCTTTGCCTTCATCTGCAAAGAAGTTGCAGTGGCCGAGTTCACAAAGGCTGTTGCCTGTGTTCTCCTCTAGGATTCTGATGGTTTCCTGTCTCACGTTTAGATCTTTCATCCATTTTGAGTTTATCTTTGCGTATGGTACAAGAGAATGGTCTAGTCTCATTCTTCTGCACGTGGCTGTTCAGTTTTCCCAGCACCATTTATTGAAGAGAGTGTCCTTTTTCCAGTGGATAGTCCTTTCCTGCTTTGTCGAATATAACTTGACCATGGAGTCGAGGGCCCATTTCTGGATTCTCTATTCTGTTCTATTGATCTATGTGTCTGGTTTTGTGCCAGTACCACACTGTCTTGATGATCAAAGCTTTGTAATACAACTTGAAATCCGGCATTGTGATGTCCCCAGCTCTGGTTTTCTTTTTCAATATTACCCTAGCTGTTCGGGGTTTTTTCTGATTCCACACAAATCTTAAGATTATATATTCCAACTTTCTGAAGAAAGTGAAGAAAGTCCATGGTACGTGGACAGGAATGCATTGAATGTAAATCGCCCTGGGTTAGCATAGACATTTTGACAATATTAATTCTTCCAATCCTTGAGCATGGAATATTTTTCCATCTCTTTGTGTCTTCCTGGATTTCTTTCAGAAGTGTTCTGTAGTTGTTAGGGTATAAATCCTTTATTTCCTTGGTTAGGTTTTCCTTGGTATTGGTGGTGATCTCTCCTTTTACATTCGTGATTTTATTAATTAGAGTCTTTTCTCCTTTGTTTTTTAAAAGGCTGGCTAATGGTTTATGGATCTTATTCTTCCTTTCAAAGAACCAACTCCTGGTTTTGTTGATCTGTTCCACAGTTCTTCTGGTCTCTATTTCATTGAGTTCTGCTCAAATCTTCACTCTCTCTGTTCTGCTTGGTGTAGGTTTTATTTACTGTTCTTTCTCCAATTCCTTTAGGTGCAAGGTTAGCTTGTGTCTTTGAGGTTTTTTTCCAGTCTTTTGAGGGATGCTTGTATTGCGATGCATTTCCCGCTTAGGATTGCTTTGGCTGTATCCCAAGGATTTTGAATGGTTGTATCTTCATTTTCATTCGTTTCCATGAATCTTTTTATTTCTTCTCTGATTTTCTGGTTGACCCATTCATCTTTCAGCAGGATGGCCTTTCTCCTCCATGTGTTTGAGTTTCTTCCAGATTTCTTCTTGTGATTGAGTTCTAGTTTCAAAGCATTGTGGTCTGAAAATATGCAGGGGACAATTCCAATGTTTTGGTATTGGGTGGACTATTCTGAGAAAGTTCCATGAGAAGACTGTGTATTCAGTTGCTTTCAGATGTAAAGTTCTGTAAATATCTGTGAAACCCATGTGGTGCAGTGTATCGTTTAAAGCTCTTGTTTCTCTGGTGATGTTGTGCTTAGAAGATCTGTCATTGGCAGAACGTGCCGTGTTTAAGTCTCCTACTACTAGTGTATTATTATCTAAGTATGCCGCTACTTTGGTTATTAATTCATTGATACACTTGGAAGCTCCCACATTAGAAGCATAAATATTCATGATTGTTAGATCTTCTTGTTGGATAGACCCTTCAAGTATGATATAGTGTCCCTCTTCATCTCTTACTACAGTCTTTGGGATAAACTTTAATTTATCTGATATAAGGATGGCTACCCCTGCTTTCTTTTGAAGACCATGTGAATGGTAAATGGTTCTTCAACCTTTTATTTTCATGCTGTAGGTGTCCTTCTATCTAAAATGAGTCTCTTGTAGACAGCAAATAGATGGGTCTTGATTTTTTTATCCAGTCTGAAACCCTGCGTCTTTTGATGGGATCATGTAGCCCATTCACATTGAGACTACCTATTGAAAGATATTAATTTACTATCATTGTAATGTCTATTCAGTCCCTGTTTTTGTGGATTATTTCTTTGGGCTTCCTCTTTCTTTTACAGGGTCCCCATTAATATTACTTGCAGAGCTCATTTGGTGGTCACATTTTTTTCAGCTTCTGCCTATCTTAGAAGCTCTTTATCCTATTGTGAATGAAAGGCTCACTGGATAGAGTATTCTTGGCTGGATGTTCTTGTCATGTAGAACCCTGAATATTTCCTGCCAGCTATTTCTGGCCTGCCAGATCTCTGTGGAGAGGTCTGTTGTTAATCTAATATTTCTCCCCATATAATTTAGAAATCTCTTGTCTCTTGCTGTTTTAAGGACTTTCTTTTTCTTTGGAATTTGCTTGTTTCACCATTAAATGTCGAGTTCTGCTTCCCCCCCTCCCCTTGGTGGGGGACCTCTCTATCTCCTGGACCTGAATGCCTATTTCCCTCCCCAAATATGGGAAGTTCACAGGTATGATTTGTTCAAATATGCTTTCTGGCCCTCTGGCCCTCTCGCCCTCCTGTGGAACCCCAATTATGCATAGATGTTTTCCTTCTGAGGTTCTCAGTTATTTCCCTTAACCTTTCCTCATGGTCCTTTAATTGTTTTTCTGTTTTCTCTTCAGCTTTCCTCTTTGCCATCAACTTGTCTTCTGTGGCACTCACTCTTTCCTCTAACTCATTAACCCTCATTGTTAGAACCTTCAGTTTGGATTGCATCTCATTTAATTAATTTTTAATTTTGACTAATTAGATCAAAATTCTGCAGTCATGAAGTTTCTTTAATACTCTCTGCTTTTTTACAGAGCTACCACTAGCTTTATAATTGTGCTTTTGAATTGGCTTTCTGACATCGAATTGTAATTCAAATTCTGTAAGTCTGTGGAAGAGAGTACTGTTTCTGATTCTTTCTTTTGTGGTGAGATCTTCCTTCTAGTCATTTTGCTCACTGCAGCGTGGCTGTATGAACGGGCTGAGTCAAGACTATCAACCACAATCTAAGTCAATTTCACCTTAGATGATTGTTTTTAAACATTTCATTTATGTATTTTTGAGAGACACAGAGAGAGGGGCAGAGACACAGGCAGAGGGAGAAGCAGGCTCCATGCAGGGAGCCTGATGTGGGACTTGATCCTGGGACTCCAGGATCATGCCCTGAGCTGAAGGCAGGCGCTAAACCACTGAGCCACCCAAGGTTTCTTATCCTTCGATGATTCTGACAAGGTCCATGACATGAAATTTAAAATGAAGAGAAGAACAAAATAACACAAAATGACCACTAAAGTGAAAAACAAATTTTAAAACAAAGTAGTAGAAAATAAAAGGCCAAGAATGCCAAGGAAGAAAAAAAGAGAAAAAAAGCAAAGGTAAAGAGGGGGAAAAAAAAGAAGTAGAAAAATAAAATGTTGGGGGGACTGGGACATGGTGGTGGTGATGAAGTTGTAGTGGAGGGAGAATGTAGTCTACCTGAGGGGTGCTAGGCGGTGATCCTCTTGGTCCTGGGTGTATTAAGTTCTGTATGTTAGAAGATACTGAGTCCCAAATTTCTATAAACCAGAAATACTTGTAGAGAGCCCCAACATTGTTCCCCAAAACATAAATGAGATAAAAAGGGGGGGCATGGGATCCCTGGGTGGCGCAGTGGTTTGGCGCCTGCCTTTGGCCCAGGGCGCGATCCTGGAGACCCGGGATCGAATCCCACATCAGGCTCCCGGTGCATGGAGCCTGCTTCTCCCTCCGCCTGTGTCTCTGCCTCTCTCTCTCTCTCTGTGACTATCATAAATAAATAAAAAATTAAAAAAAAGGGGGGGGGCAGAATGGGAATGAAGAGAGAATATAGTCTCACAGAATGAACCAGCATGGTATACCACTTGGTTCTGGGTGCATGCTGGTCCTGTTTTAGAAGGTATTGTGCCATTGTAGAACAAAATGAGGCACAGAAAACAAAAAAGCACACACACACAAAACATATCTCGTCTAGCTCCCAAAATTACGTTGAGTATGTTGAAGGGAATCTAGAAGTGGAAAATATATCTAAGACATGTAATTGTAAAAATATGAGAGTCAAAAAGGAAGAAACTTGAAAAGGTGGCAAAATATTGTAGTTAAGGTGGAAAAGGAGAAAGAAAATTGGAAACTTACAGTCTGATAAAAAATGAGTTGTACTGGAACATGGGGGTGGGGGGAAGAGGGGTACCCTCTAGTTCTATATACTGTAGATCCCTCCACTTCCCCTGGAGCTTTCCAGGGCTGCTGGGTCGGGAACTCCCCCTGTCCTTCCAGCTGGTCTTCTGGGGGAGGGGCAGGTGTGTGCACCTTGGGGAGCTGTCCCGCCCCCTGCTGGGTGCAGGGTCACGGGGAGCCGACCTCCCCTGAGGCCCGTGTCCCCCGCCGGCCCCGCCTCTTCCAGGCACCGGGTGGCACCAGGAGGGACAACCACACCGGCAGCGGCCAGGTCTCTGGCAGCAGTGACTCCTGCCATCTGGCCCTGGAGGGCGCCCCCCGCAGTGACTCCTGCCATCTCCCAGGCCACAGGGGCCTGGCTGCTCCCGGGGCAGGAGGGTTCTCGCTGTCCTGGACCCTCCCCGCCTCGGCCTGTCCCGGGGGGAGCGCAGGATCCCGGCTGTGTCCCCTGGGGTCCGGGGCCTGCGCTGCTGGAGTCTGGCTCCCGGAGCCCCTCCCGACCCACCGGCTTCTCCCTGGGGCCCGGCGCAGCGCGCTCCAGCCCTTTAGGGAGCTGGGCCGGAGTGGGGGGCGCTCTCCCCCGGCGCACTTCCTCTGTCAGTGACCCCAAGACTGGAGGTCCCCCCCTTCCTGCCCGAGGTCCCTGCTGAGCGCCTTTCCATCCCGGAGGAATCCGGGGCGGATTGTAAAGCTCCCACTTGTCCGCTTCTCCGGGACTGGGCTTTCCCTCCTGGGAGGCTTTCCCCGCCACAGGCCTTAGCCAGGCTCCTCCGGTGCCCCCCCCCCCGCCCCCCTTGATTCTGTTTTATTTTTTTCCTCCTTCCTACCTTGTTAGAAGCGAAAACCCTTCTCTCTGTAGCGTTCTGACTGTTCTCTCTTTAAATCTCAGGTCAGGGGGATCCCTGGTGGCTCAGCGGTTTGGCGCCTGCCTTTGGCCCAGGGCAGATCCTGGAGTCCCGGGATTGAGTCCCACGTCGGGCTCCGGCATGGAGCCTGCTTCTCCCTCCTCCTGTGTCTCTGCCTCATGTCTCTTTCTCTATCATAAATAAATAAATAAATAAATCTTTAAAAAGAAACAGGTCGGGCACTTGCCCCGGGAGAGGGGGCACTTGACGGGATGAGCACTGGGTGTTATACTATATGTTGGCAAATCGAACTCCAGTAAAAAAATAAATAAATAAAAATCAATCAATCAATCTCAGGTCGAATTCGTAGGTGTTCAGGGTGATTTGAAAGTTATCAAGGTAAGTTGGTGGGGCCAGGTGCTTGAGGATCCCTACTCCTCCCTCACCTTGCCCCCTTCCCACCCAAGATGGAATTCTAAACAATCACCTTTGCAAACAAAATGAGACAGAAATGTCTCATACTAAAATGAATTCTGAGGTATTTTCTTTAGTTATTTTGAAGTACGTGTGTATGTATCTGTACGTATGTATATTTTATTTTTTGGAATTATTATTTTTCTCCATGCATGTGTATATTTCTAAAAAAACCAACCCTGTACATTATGGAAAGTACAGAGGATTTTAAAAGAATACATATATATGTGTGTGTGAGTGTGTGTGTGTATATATATACATATACACATACATAGATACATACAGACAGACACATACGGGTCTATATGGGGGGCAGTGAAGTTTGTAGTCCATTCATTAATTTAAATACATTTGTCTGTGGTGTCAAATAGTGACATTCATAATGCCCTTATCTGAAGGAGAAGTTTTTATTATTTTGGGAAATAGTATGGAATTTATGAGCTTTCCATAAGCACAAAACTCTTGCTACTAACAACATATGCTTTAGTTTTTGGCAATTCCTTCACCACCTCTATATTCATAGAGAGGTTAGTTTCACACTTGATGAACAGGAGGAAAAGTGTAGCCCATCTTAAGACCTTACTTCAGATGTTAGTCTCCTACTTTTGAGAAGAGTAACAATTTGCTCCAAGTAGCATCTGATTTCATTACAAGGAGCTTTTTTTTTTTTTAAATTTTTTTATTTAGTTATGATAGTCACAGAGAGAGGCAGAGACATAGGCAGAGGGAGAAGCAGGCTCCATGCACCGGGAGCCCGATGTGGGATTCGATCCCGGGTCTTCAGGATCGTGCCCTGGGCCAAAGGCAGGCGCCAAACCACTGCGCCACCCAGGGATCCCTACAAGGAGCTTTATAAATAATCATATGCTGTAATATATACTTACTGGTAATTATTGATAAGTCTTTTGTTCCTAATAAAATAGCTCAGTGTATTTTCCCCTCTTTTGCATCTATTGCCATTTTAAACATCTGAAGAGGAAATAAAATTAGTTGTAGCCACAAATAATCTCATGATTTTTCTAGGAGCTACATAAATTTTACCTTAGTTAGTATTGGCATTTTGAAATATAAGGCTTTTTTTTTCTTTTTAAAAGACTTTCTGGATTCATTTGACAGAGCACAAGCAGGGGGAGTGGAGGCACAGGGAGAGAGAAAGCAGGCTTTTTGCGGAGCAGGGAGCCTGACACGGGACTTGCTCTCAGGATCCGGGGACCATGACCTCAGCCGAAGGCAGAGGCTTAACTGACTGAGCCACCCAGCCACTCCCGAAATACAAGGCTTCTTTTGTATTTAAGATTCAGGCTAGAGAAGTAGCTGCAGTTTGGTGCCAGAACAGTGGTAGTGGGTACAAAGACCTGGGGAATGTCCTGCAGCTCACTTAGTATTTTTAACCTCTTCATTCTGGAATTGTGATAACTAAAAGAGATAATTAATGTATGCAGACATGTTTGTAGTACAATGCCTAGATTTATTAGTTATCAGTAGATAAAATTCTTATAACTGAGTATACAAATGTTAGAAAAGTAGAATACATATGGAATATTCTCAGAACAAAGTGAGGTTAGGAAATTGAATCTGTCCAAATATATGCAGAGCTAAGGGTTTTCCTGTGGACTGTGTTACACATGAGACTTATAAACTCAATTTTAGTGTAGTCAGATGTATTAGTCTTTTCTTTCAAGCCTTCTGCGTTTGTTGTAAACCAGAGAAAGACCTTTCCAATTCTGAGATTCTTAGGATTTTGTCATGATTTCTTTTTCCTTTCATGCATTCATTGCTTTCAATTAAACTTTTGAACTTTGGGGAATTTATGCTTGTATAAAAGTTTGAGGCTTGGATCCAACTTTGTGTTTTTCCAGTTGGATATCCACTTAACTGCAACCTATTCCTTGTATAAACATAGGATATTCTTTGATTTCAGAGAAAATCATGATAATGTCATTTTATTGAGTTCCAGCTAAAAGACTCTTGTTTTACTTAGGTTTCTCCTCCTCATGAAAAAGAAAAAGGTCTGTTACTTGAAAACCGCATGTTGCAAGATGAAATTGCCACGCTAAGAGTGGAAATAGACACAATCAGGAATCAGAAACAGGAAAAGGAAAAGAGGTATCGTGAAGACACTGAAATTAAAAAAGAAAAGAATGACTCCATAAAACTGAATGAGGTAACATTAACAAATACAGTATTCCAATCTAGTGGGCAGCTGAATGTTGTGACAACTGAAAATAACATGCTGACCTCTAAACTGCAGGATGAAAAGCTAAACAGAGAAAGACTGGAAGCAAAACTTCAGTCATACCGAGCTAGACTCGCTACAGCTATACAGGATCACGATCAAAGTCAGGCATCAAAAAGAGACCTAGAACTTGCTTTTCAGAGAGCCAAAGATGAGTGGTCTCATTTACAGGCCAAAATGAACTTTGAGATGTCTAACCTAAAAGAAAACAATGACGTGCTTTCTCAGCAACTTTCTGAAGCCGAAAGTAAACTCAACGTCCTAGAAATTGAGCTCCAGTACACAAGAGATGCTCTCAGAGAAAAGACTTTGGCTTTAGAACATGTACAAAGAAACCCAAAACAAACAGAGGGTCAGAAGAAGGAAATTGAGCAGAAATATCAAAACGAACAAGGCAAAGTGAATGAATACATTGGAAAGCACGAATCCTTAGAAGGCAAATTATCTCAACTACAAAGTGAAAATATGTTGCTCCGAGAGCAACTAGATGATGCCTACAGCAGAGTGGAGTGTAAAGAAAAGACTAGAACTGATCTCGAAGACCAGGTTCAGCTTATTGTAAGAAATCTTCAAGCTGAAAGTGAAAAACGAAGTCGTATACTGCAAGAAAGAAATAAGGAGTTAATCAATGAATGTAAACATTTAATGGAAAGAGTATTTATGTATGAAAAGGAGAAAGAAGAAAGAGAAGTAAGTATTCAGAAAGACAAATAGTTTTCAAGCTTCCTGTTAGAAAATTCAAAGTAATGTTTGGTTATGGCTTATTAGTACTATTTTTTTTTTTTTTGGAGAGAAATAGTACACCTGCACTTAAATGGGAGTGGGGCAGATGGAGAGGGAGAGAGAATCCAAAGTGGGTTCTATGCCCAGTGCAGAGCTCCACTTCATTACCCTGAGATCACGACCTGAATGATTATGGGTCAGTTTTGAATCTAGATGAATATAAAAAAATATAGACCTGTGAGTCAGCATAACTTGTAACCAGCAAATAAAAATTAGACCTGAAAGGTGCTTTAATTTGAATAAAAATGTGCATCATCTATGAGAAACCTCAAGAGGTTAAGTTATACATTGTTAAAGAAAGGAGTCTGATCTTAATAATTTATTGTTAGTACTACTAAAATAGTTTTAATTCTTGTCACCACGTTTTAATACCATTATGAACAGGTAAGTGGAAATGCTCATACCTGAGTGTTTTGACCTTGAGGTTCAAATAAGTGGATTAACTTGACAACTAACTCCAGATTTGTCACATGAACTGAAGTGTAGGTGCTGTATCTCAGTACTTTTCTTTGATAGCTTTTTAAGCATTTTCAGTTAGCATACTTTTATTTTTATTTATGTAAATTTAAATGTTTAGTCTCAAATCATTTATTCTTGTGACCTTTGAACTCTTTAAAGGCATCTACTTTTCACTAAATCATAATTTGGGATAACTGGTGACTTAGCAAAGCTGTATTTGATTTCATCTTCCCACTACGGTTTATAATTTAAGCATTTTTCAAATAATTTGCTCATTTCAAAACTCAAGTAACTACCATTTGGGCTTAAAATTTTCCAATAGAATTGTATCTTTGTGATTTATTAATTTGGCACTGGATCTCTATTTTCAGGCTACTGAGGGAGGGATGGCAGGATTCTTGTATAGCAGGAGTGGAGTGAGCATGAACAGGGGAGGGAGCTCTAGGAGCTGAGGCCAGGAGGGAGGCAGAAGCCAGGTTATGTAGGGGGCTTGAGGGCCATTAGTATGACTTCACTTTTGTTCTGAGATGGTAACCTATTGGAAGGATTTGAGCAGAGGATTGAGTATGCGAAGAACTCGGAAGTTAATTTTAGCCTCTAATAAAAAAGAGAGAAAACATTTCATTAATGTAGGATTTACCACTGCTAGCCTCACCTATATAATACCCATTTCTTTTTGAGACTTCAGCAGGCTAGGAAGCTTTGCAAATTCATCAACAAGGAATGGAGAGTGGGGCTGAAATAATTATCTATGTAACATAATACTGACTAGGCAGGAGGATGACACTTTTTGTGTCTTTAACTGAATTCACTTAACAGCAGTGTGTACACTCTAGGAATAAAAGGTGAGTTGATGTATGTGGTGATAAAGTACATACATTAGAATTATATATTATTAACATAATAATAGGATGATTTCTAAAATCAGTAACAGGAGGTCTTATTAGGTAGTTATGAGAGAACTTCAACAAGAACTGGCTGATGCTTTAAAAAAGCAATCTATGTCACAGGCTTCACCGGAGTTATCACATTATCGTATTAATTTAGAAGATGAAGTACAGGATTTAAAAACATTGGATCAAATCGAAAGTCAGGTATGTATTACATATAACATGTCAACAGTTCATCTGTAGCTGGTTAAATAATATAAAGGGTTTTAGGATGCTAGTTTCCATGGGCCACTTTCTTTTGTATTTTCGTTTCAGTTTAGCATAATTTTAGTGTCTTCACCATGCACTTTTTTTTTTATTAAATTCTGACTTTTCATTCTGCTCTCTGTGTGATATGTTTTTTTCTTATAGCATTTACCCATTCACAGAAATTGAGCGACTTTTTTTTTCCTGCTATACACTTTTTTTAATCATTTATTTATTTATTTGAGAGAGAGAGAGAGAGAGAGAGAGAATGCATGTCCATGCACACTCATGAGTAGGGGGAGGGGCACAGGGAGAGAGAAAGAATCTCCAGGAGATTCCCTGCTGAGTACAGAGCCCCATGCCAGCTTAAACCCACCACCAATGAGATCATGACCTGAGCTGAAATCATGAGTTGGATGCCTAAACCAACTGAGCTACCCAGATGCCCTAAAAACAATGTTCTCTAGTGAAATCTCTATTACCATGATGAGGCGAGCTAGATAAAATCAGAAGATAAGGTTTAATGGAATGTTTCAGACATTGTCTGAACAATGTCTGAAAGACAATGTCACTTCTCATCTTCACTTTTATTGATGGATATACACTCTGTACTGATTTCAGGAAAACTTGTAAAGAAAGGTTACGACTAGTGGAACTGAGGCATTTCCTTCATTTTCTTTTCCTTTTATGTATTTATTTTTAATATATTTATTTATAAGTATTAGAAAATATTTATATTTTTAATATTTATATATTAAAAATGCATGGAAATACTCAGATGATGTATATACAGCCAAAAGTGAGAATTAAGAAAATTATCTGGGTCCTGCCATTGACTCTTTTTAAAAGCTTTATTGAGCTATAAATACACCTACCATACAGTTGACCCATTTAACATGTGTTGTTGTCGCTGAGTATATTTATAGGGTTTTGCAACTATCACTGCCATCAGAACATTTTCATCACCCTGAAAAAAACCCTCAGCTGTTGCCCTTGACCTCCGGCAACCAGAAGTCTACTTCTTGTCTCCATAGAGTTGCCTATTGTGAATGTTTCACATAAAGGGAGTCACACCATGTGTGGTCCTTTGTGACTCGCTTCTTTCACTTCCTGTTTTCAGGGTTCGCCTGTGTTCTAGCATATGTCAGTGCTTCATTTCTTTTTCTGGTTAGACAGTCCTCCATTGTGGGCTAACGCCCTTGTTCATTCATCATTTAATGCACCTTTGGGTTATTTCCACTTTGTGGCCATTAATAATGCTGCTGTGAACATTGATTTAGTTGTTGTCTGGCATCTGTTTGTATTTCTCTGCCATCAGGTTTTATCCTTTAAGTTAATTGGGGTGATTTTACCATCTCTCACCCTTTTTTTTTTTTTACTCATTCTACCCTCTGTCTTTTTAGTTTCCCTTCCTCTTGCCTAATCGTACACTATTGAGTCCTGGCTCATTGTCTCTCATTCTCCATGAGGCTTTTCTGATTATTCTAACTCCCCTGTGAACTTACTTTCTTCACCCGTATTATCTAGTCTGTGCAGACCAGTTTAGTCCTTTATTTTACATTGTTTTTATTTTTTTTTTCATGAGCAATGATTCTGTCTTCCTATGTACAAATGTATCTAAGAGGGAAAATATTTTATGTGTATGGTACCTGTCCTTGCCTAAATTTGAGAATATCTTAACAGTTTTTAGGATAAAATTAAGTACTTTATACCATAGCAGTAATTTCTGATTGAAACACATTGACATAACAAAGCTGTATTCTAAATGTATTTTAAGCAGTTAAGTGTAAACCTGAAAGCATTTAATCCGACCAGACAAAGTGTTCAATCGGAAGCTGGTTTTTTCTGATTTGGAGAACTCTGAGAGGATGTGAAAAAGAGGAATAGCAAGGGTCCAAGGACTGAATGTCAGCGTTTGCTGTCATTTAGAAATGAAATGGGATTAGAGGAGCAGAGGGAAGATGTGGCATTGTTTTCAGCTGCTGCTGAGAAGTAAAGCAGGATCAGGACTTGCAAAAACAGATCCTTGATGATTGTCAAAAATTTTCAGTGGAATTCCAGGATTGAAAGTCAGATTTTAGTGTAGAAGACGCGATGAAAAGATGAATCTGTGCCTGAGATGACACATGAAAGAATGTTCGAGTCCAGTGAAAGGGGAAAAGCAAGATGATCGAAAATGCTGCAAGAGTAAGGAAACGTTTTGATAGAATAGTGGGAAGGCTTGAATTTTATTTAGAGAGAAAAGTGGTCAATAGAAAAGAAGAAATTGAAATCTTGCAGAGAAATGTTTGAAATGCTTGCAGAGAAAAAGAGTATCTCATCCCAAAGTCAGATAATCATCAAAATTATAATGGGGACAGTATGGGAATTTTTCAGAGACTGTATCTTAATAAGCTGTGATCTCACAAAACCCAGAGTATCTTAAGATATTGGTGAAACTGCTTCTAGGACATCTCTAGAAACTCAAATGTAAGTATAGCCACGTTAAAGATTTTTTCATTAATGTGGATTAAAAACCTCTGTCTGTATTTCCCAAGTAAATTTTGGCAATTTAAATTCTAGAAACAAAAATGATGAAAATATAAACTCAGGTGAAGCTGTTTTAACAAACATCCTTATTTTTGAGATTTCTTTTCATTGACATTTGGTTCATAACCTACATTTTATATGTATTTTATAAACCTGTCTAAACACATATTACCCATGGATTCATGAGAAATAGCATTTTATAAAAGAAGAAGGAGTCTCTTGATTTTTGAAACTAATGTTCTTAAAAAATTGTTTCCAAAGTGTGGTGATGAAAAGGAAAACCTAAAGAAATGTATGGAGTTAAAACAGCCTTTGCAGTTCAGGTTGGATCAAGAAGTGAAGAAAAATGAGGAATTACAAAAAGAGAATACTGGGTAAGACTAATATTTCATCACTTTAACCATTAATTAACTAATTTATCTGTAATTGTAGTTTATAAAAACCTAAATAGAAATTCTTGCCAAAATACTACATTTACTCTTCCGTGATTCCTTAAATAATAACAACAATGCCTTTGACATATATTGTCAACTGCGCTTTTCATTGTCCACCGTGAATTATTTCTGCAAGATATCTTTGTTCTTAGGTAATCTTTCCTTTTAATAGTGTTCTTTTCTTAGAGCAGATATCCTAATCTCTAAAAACTTATCTGTGTCATTATATAACAACATCAAAAGTTATCTTGGATTCACTTGTATTTCTTTTTATTTTATATTATTTATTTGAATTCAAATTAACTTATAGTGTAATATTAGTTTCAGAGGTAGAGTTCAGTGATTCATCAGTCTTATATAACACCCAGTGCTCATGCCCTCCTTAATCTCCATCAGGCAGTTACCCCATCCGCCCAATCCCTTCCCCTCCAGCAACCCACAGTTTGTTTTCTAGTATTGAGTGACTTATGGTTTGTGTCCCTTTCTGATTTCATCTTGTTTTACTTTTCCTTCCCTTCCCCTATGCTACTCTGTTTTGTTTCTTAAATTCCACATATGAGTGAAACCGTATGATAATTTTCTTTCTCCAATTGACATATTTTGCTTAACATTATCCCGTCTGGTTCCATCGCATCATTGCAAATGGCAAGAATTCATTTTTCTTTTTTATAAATGTTATATATTTATTCATGAGAGGCACACACACACACACACACACACACACACACACACACACACAGAGTGAGAGATAGAGAGGCAGAGACGTAGGCAAGAGGGAGGAGAAGCAGGCTCAATGCAGAGAGCCCGATGTGGAACTCAATCCCGGGATTCCGGGATCATGCC
Source organism: Vulpes vulpes (assembly GCF_048418805.1). Taxonomy (NCBI): domain Eukaryota; kingdom Metazoa; phylum Chordata; class Mammalia; order Carnivora; family Canidae; genus Vulpes; species Vulpes vulpes. Next base: position 102,567,866 of record NC_132781.1, on the reverse strand, counting down.
CTGAGCCAAAGGCCAACTCTCAGCCACTGAGCCACTCAGGGGTCCCAAGATTTCATTATTTATTGGCTGAGTAATATTCTGTTCTCTCACCTCCCTCCCTCTCTCTCTCTCTCTGTCTAATAAATAAATATGATTACTTATTTATTTATATCTACATCACATCTTCTTTATGCATACCTCTTTCAAAGAACATCCATACCTCTCAGGTTGGCTATTGAGGATATTACTGGTATAAACAGGGGGTGCAGGTGCCCCTTCGGATCCCGACCAAAGTGATCTTTGGGATTCATACCTTCTAGTGCAATTTCTGGGTTTTGCATAGGTAGCTCCTTTTTCAACTCTTTGAGGAACCTCTGCTACTGATTTCCAGAGTAGCTGCACCAGGTTGTATTCCCACCAACATCATAAGAGGATCCCCCTTTCTCTGCATTCCCGCCAACATCTGTCATTTCCAGACTTGCTAATTTTGGCCATTATGAAAGGCGTGAGGGGGAAACTCACCGTGGTTTTGATTTGTATTTCTCTGGTGCCAGCTGATGGTGAGCATGTTTTCATGTGTCTGTTGGCCATATGTATGTCTTCTTTGGAGACATGTCCTTTCATTTCTTCTGCCCATTTCTTCATTGGGTTATCTTTCTTTGGGTGTTGACTTTGAATTAGCTCTTTATAGACTTTGCATACCAGCCTTTTATCTGATAAGGCATTTGCAAACACCTTCTCCCATTCTGTCAGTTGTCTTTTGGTTTTGTCAACTGTTCCCTTGCTGTGTAAAAGCTTTTTATCTTGATGAAGTCCCAGTAGGTCATTTTGGCATCTGGTGACATGTCTAGCAAGAAGTTGCTGCAGCCAAGGTCACAGAGGTTGCTGGCTGTGTTGTCCTCTAGGATTTTGATGGATTCCTATCTCACATTTGGGTGTTTCATCCATTTTGAGTCTATTTTTGTGTATGGTGTAAGAAAATGGTCCAGTTTTACTCTTCTACATGTGGTGTCTGATTTTCCCACACCATTTGTTGAAGAGACCACTTTGTCTCCATTGGATTTTCTTTCCAGTATTGTTGAAGAGGAGTTGACCATAGAGTTGAGGGTCTACTTCTGGATTTTCTCTTCTGGGCCATTGATTGACATGTCTGCTTTTGTGCCAGGACCATACTGTCCTGTTGATCACAGCTTTGCAATAGAGCTTGAAGACTGGCTTCTAATGTCACCAGCTTTGGCTATGTTTTTCAACATACTTTTGGCTATTCAGGGCCCTCTAAGGTTCCAAACAAATTTTAGTATTATTTACTCCAGCTGTATGCAAAGATCTTAGGGGCAGCCCAGGTGGCTCAGCGGTATAACTCTGCCTTCAATCCAGGGTGTGATCCGGGAGACCCGGGATCAAGTGCCACGTTGGGCTCCCTGCATGGGGCCTGCTTCTCCCTCTACCTGTGTCTCTGCCTCTGCGTGTGTGTGTGTGTGTGTGTGTGTGTGTGTCTAATGAATAAATAAATAAATAAAATCTTGAAAAAGAAAGAAAAGAAGTTAGCAGTATTTTGATAGAGATTGCATTGAATGTAGAGATTGCTCGAGCTTGCATAGACATTTTAACAATATTTGTTCTTCCAATCCATGAACATGGAATGATTTCAGTTCTTTATGTCTTTCTCAATTTCTTTCCAGAATGTCCTGTCGTCTTCAGAGTACAGATCCTTGTCTCTTTGGGTGGGTTTATTACGAGGTATCTTATGGTGTTTAGTGCAATGGTAAATGGAATCGACTCCTCAGTTTCTCTTTCTTCCATCTCATTGTTAGTGTATAGAAATGCAACTGATTTCTGTGCATGGATTTCCTATCCTGCTGCTTTGCTGAATTCAGGAAAGGGTCCTAGCAATGTTGGGGTGGCATCTTTTGGGTTTTCCACATAGGATATCATGTCCTCTGAGAAAAGTGAGAGTTTGAGTTCTTTTCTGATTTAGACGCCTTATTATTTCTTTTGTTGTCTAATTGCTGAGGCTCTGTCGAACAACACTGGTTGTCCAGAGAGTGGACCTCCCTGTCATGTTCCTGACCTTAGTGGCAAAGCTCTCAGTTTTTCCCCATTAAGAATGGCATCGGGTGTGGGCTTTTCGTAGATGGCTTTTATGATATTGAGATATGCCCCCCCCCTCCCTGCACTGCAAAGAGTATTGATCCGGAAAGGGTGCTGCACTTTGTCAACTGCTTTTTCTGCATCTGTTGAGAGGATCCTATGGTTCTTATCCTTTCTTTTATTACTGTAGTGTATCACATTGTTTCATCTGTGGATGTCGAATCACCCTTGCAGCCCAGGCATAAAACCCACTTGGCCATGGTGAATAATCCTTTAATGTACTGTTGAATCCTCCCAGCCAGTGTCTTGGTGAGAATTTTGGCATCCGTGTTCATCAGGGATATGGGAGTGTAATTCTCCTTTTGGGTGGGGTCTTGGTCTGGTTTTGCGATCAGAGTAATGCTGGCCTCACAGAGAACGCTGGAAGGTTTCCCTTCCATTACTAATTTTTATAAACAGCTCCGAAGAATAGATTAATTCTTCCTGGAATGTGTGGTAGAATTCTCCTGGGAAGCCACCTGGTCCTGGAGTCTTGTTTGTTGGCAGATATTTGATGACTGCTCCCATTTCCTTGCTGGTTATGGGTCTGTTCAGGTTTCCTGTGTCTTCCTGTTTCAGTTTTGATAGGAAGGGATCCATTTCTTCCAGATTGCTTAGTTTGTTGGCATATAGTTGCTCAGACTGTGTTCTTAGAGTTGTCTGTATTTCTCTGGTGCTGGTCGTGATCTGTCTTCTTTCATTCACGATCTTATTTCTTTGGGTCCATTCTCTTTTTGATATGTCTGGCCAGGGGTTTATTGATCTTATTCTGTCAAAGAACCAGCTCCTGATTTCATTGATGTGTTCATTTCATTGATGTGATTAGCCTTTTTTTTATCTCAACTTGATTAGATATCAGTTGTTTTATTTCTCCAGAAAGGCATTCTTTAGTGTCCTCTGTGTGTCTTTTAAGCCCAGCTATTATCTTGATGGTCATTATTCTGAACTCTCGCTCCAGCCTCTTCCTTCTATCCATGCTGATTAGGTCCCGGCAGTCAGTACTGCCTCTCATTCTCTTTGTGGCGGTGAGTTTTTCCATCTTGTCATTCTGTCCAGAGAAGAAGAGATGAGGGAGAGAACAGAATAGAAAAATATCAAGTATGACCCCAGATAAATATATCCTAAACAAACCAGAAGAGACCCAAAGCCAATTTCAAGGTTAACAAAGGAGATCATAGAATTAGAGAGATCAAGAGACCAGAGCAGTACACTGGATCCTATGTGTATTTTGGTGTGTTTGAGAGGAAATTGCATCCCCAAATGATTAAGAGGAAACCTTGTATATATACAAAAATAAAATTAAATACAAGGTAATTCTAGAATGTAAGTGTAAAAATGGAAATTAAAAATCAAAATAAAAAGGATATTATCGGGGATCCGTGAGTGGCGCAGTGCTTTAGAGCCTGCCTTTGGCCCAGGGCACAATCCTGGAGACCCGGGATCGAATCCCACATCCAGCTCCCGGTGCATGGAGCCTGCTTCTCCCTCTGCCTATGTCTCTGCCTATCTCTCTCTCTCTCTCTCTCTCTCTCTCTCTCTCTGACCATCATGAATAAAAAAAAAAAAAAAGGATATTATCACCCAGTTGAACAAAACCGAGCAATATACCATATCCTATGTATATTTTGGTCTGTTTGTTAGAGAAATATATCCCAAAGGAAAAACAAGCAGGACTTACATGTATATAGAAATAAAATTAAGTACGGTGAAATAATAGAATGTAACTCTGAAGGTGAAAGTTAACCAAGACTTGCAGAAAGTGGTCACTTTTCTATTTGTAGAAATGCTGCAATTCTTTCCTTAGATCGCTGGTATTTCACAGGTGTTCAGAATGATTTGAAAACTCTCTGGCTGAATTTCTGGGATCAGACAAAACTATGTTCTCCTCTTGCTCTGCCATCTCTGACTCAAGTGGCTTACATTTTCTTCCTGCATTTTCTAGCTATAAAATATATCATTCATACAAAAATATATGTCTGACTTAATGAAGAATAAAATGAACAATTTCACTACTCAGATTTTTAAAAAAGTCTTTCCGATGTCTCTGAAGCTCCCACCTGGCTTCCTTTCTGCTTATTTGCTGAGTATTTAAGTGTTGCTCTGATCCGCCAAAACTTTTCTGTCATTTAACTTTGTTTCTCTGCATTGTTTGGCATCCTTCACTTTCCTAAGAGTGTACTAGCCAAGGTATTAGATTTTTGTTTAAAACAGTCTCATAGGCCATCATCATACATTCTCTCTCTGCTGATTTCCTTTCTTCTAAAGCTCTGCCTCTTCCTTCTTCCTCTGAATTCAAACTTTATAAATATTTTTCTTTCCTGTTTCTCTTTCTGTTTTGAATGATCTCCTTTGATGTTTTTTGTCTGTATTTTCTTTCCTTCTTGTAGACTGTGGTAGGTGGGTACCAAAATGTAATTTTGTGTCTTTATAAAACATTAATAGATGAGGATGCTTTTCTTCCTCACCATGGATTACTAGCCTCTACTACCTAATAATAGATTAATTTTTATATTCAATGCTGAAAATAGATATTAATAATAACTTACAAGAACTCTTAATATAGTTACCCTGTTAACTCTTTAACTGCCATATGTGTCATAAAAATCTTTTCCATATTTTTTTACTTAGCAATGTAATTTAGTTGGTATTCTCTCAAACAATGAGAGATTGGAACAAATGAGATATCATAATTATAGATTTGTTTATGTGATAGAACATATTATCTATTTAAATAAGTATTAAATATTTCTTCTTAAAGGACCTGACTTACTCATTCTATACCTTCTGCAGGCTTAAGAACCTCTTAAACATGACAGGAAGGATGTTATTAAGTAAATATGAAAATGGAGAGCTTCCTTTCTATGGAGATTTAAAAACCAGTCAAACGGACGCGGATATTCAGATTAATATGCTAAAACAGAAGGTAATTTTTAATTAGTTTTGGGACTCTAAAATCATTGGGAAATAAATCCCTCTGTGCTTTGAGCAGTAAAATACAGATTTTCCTACTAATCTTACATACTTGATATATATTTTTGGTGATAACTTTATTGAGATATAATGAACATACGATGCATATTCAAAGACTACCACAATCCATTTTAGAACATTTTGTCACCGTAAAAATAAACCCTATGCCCTTTAACTGTCACCTCAGGCTAGTTTCCCCCTCCCTATTCTTCTTAGCCATAGGTAGTCACCATTCTAGTCTCTGTCTCTATCGATTTGCTGCTGATTTTGGACAGGTCATCTCAATGGAATCACCAAATATTTGATCCTTTGTGACTGCCTTCTTTGGTTCAGCATGTTTTTAGATTTATTTTGTGCCATGTGTCAGAACTTTGGTTTTTTTTTTTTTTAATTTCTGAATACTATCCACCGTACGGACAGCCCACATTTTATTTATGTATTAATCATTTGGTGGACGTTTGAGCTGTTACACTTTTTGGCTGTTGTTAATAATGCTGTTGTGAATACGCATGTACAAGCTTTTGTGTGAACATTTCACTTCTCTTGGGTATATACTTATAAATGGAATTGTTAGTTCATTTGTTAAAGGACCTTTTTGGTTTAAACATTTTTGATTTAAACCTTTTGAGGAACTGCCAGACTATTTTCCAAACTGGCTGCACCATTTTACATTTATGTCACCAGTGTTTGAGGATTCTCATTTTCCCTGATTCTTGTCAATGTTTGTCATTATCTGTTGTTTTTGTTATAGCTATCCTATTGGGTGTAAAATGACACGTTGTAGGGGTATTTTCATTTGTTTCCAATTTTTATTTGAATTCTCGTTAGTTGACATATCATGTAATATTGGTGTCAGGAGTAGAATTTAGTGATTCCTCACTTAAATACCCAGTGCTCATCAGTACAAGTGCCTTCCTTAATACCCATCACTCATCTAGCCCCCCCTGCCCACCTCGACAGCAACACTTAGTTTATTCTCTATGGTTGATAGTCTCTTATGGTTTCCCTCTCTTTCTCTCCTTTTTTTCCACCTTCCCCTATGTTCATCTGTTGTTGTTTTTTTTCTTAATTCCACATAGGAGTGAAATCATATGGTATTTGTCTTTCTCTGACTTATTTCACTTAGCATAATACACTTGTTCAGTTCCATCTGTCTTGTGGTTTTAATTTGCATATTTCTTAGAACTAGTGATGTTGAGCATCTAACCTTTATATGTGGTCATTATTCATTTCCATATCTTGCTTAAAGAACTAATCATTTCTTTTGCCCATTTTCATATTGGACTATCTTTTCATTATTGTAAGACTTCTATCTATATCCTAACTACAGCCCCCTTATCAGGGATATGATTTTCAAATATTTTATTCATCACCTTGCCTTTTCACTTTTTCCTGATGGTTACATTTGAAGCATAGAAGCTTTTATTTTTTTAGATTTTGATGAAATCCTTAATCTGTTTCTGTCTTTTGATGCCATATTTAAGAAACTGTTGCCAAATGCAATCACCAACATACACACCTGTTTTTTTCTATGAGTTTTATAATTTTAGCTCTTAATATTTCATGTTAAGTTTGTACATACATTGTGAGGTAGAGGTCTAATTTTATTACTTTGTGCATGGATATCCATTTGTCTCAGTACCATTTGTTAAAAAGACTATTCTTATTCCATTTGAGTGTCTCGACACCCTTGTTGAAAATCAATCCACCATAATTTGAGAGTTTGTTTTTAGATCCTCAATTCTAATACATTGACCTATATGACTATCCTTACGCCACTACCAAATCAGATTTTATGAGAATTCTTTCCTAGTCCTCTTGCAAATTACCACTCATTTATATTACAATTATGTAATAAGTCAATGTAGTAGAACCTAACTTTACTCCTGTAGAGACTTATACTTTTTGAAGGAGCCTTTTGCCAGCTTACGCCTTGCTGACTACCTGACACAATGAGAAGCCAGGCTCAAAAAGATAGAGTCCCGTTTCTCTTCTCCAGTAATACCTGTAGTTTCTCACTCAGTGCCTCCCGCATCCATTTCCGTCAAATCTTGGTTGTAGGATCCACTGTCTACTATGTACTTCGTTGTGTTATATTAACTTGTTATAATGCATAGACTCACCCATAGATTTCACCATCTAGGATATAAAGGAATAACTCTGGGTTATCAGCCTTTCTGTTTGGCAGTCTTCCTAATCCATCATCTTAAAGTTCACAATTAGATACTCTTTTGACCTGATTCTTGTGCATACAAGACTGGCGCCGATCCCATTCTTGGCACAGATCGTACATTCTTGGAAAACAGAGTTGCCTGTATCCATCTTCTTTTACTGAAATAGAAAGATGTGCATAGCTGTACTTGGATAGGTCAATACATAATTAATGGAATAAACATTTCATTACATTATGTCAAGAATACACCTGTAAAATATCCTGTTGCATTTAATTGAATTATCAGGGAAGCCCGGGTGCCTCAGTGTTTTAGCACTGCCTTCAGGCCAGGGTGTGATCCTGGAGACCCAGGATTGAGTCCCACATCAAGCTCCTTTCATGGAGCCTGCTTCTCTCGCTGCCTGTGTCTCTGCCTCTGTCTCTCTCTGTGTGTGTGTCTCATGAATGAATAAATTAAAAAATTTTTTAAAATAATCAAATTATCAGAGACAAATAGTAGGCAAGCAATTTGAATCACAAAAAAATTTAAAAGTGATGCTGTATGATATGGAGAAGCATTCTAGTACGATATAAAGATGAGATAGTCTTACTTACCTCCCCTGAAAAATAAGCTTGCAGTAAGATAAAGGAGAAATTATATTTAATTTAAGTGTGCCAAAGGACAATACATTTGTTTTGCTAATGAAAAGATTAGAAATTATTCCATAACGTTCTCCTTATTTCATCACTGTTGAAGGGAGAATGAAGATTCTTGATTTAAAAGCACTCGATGCTGCCTCTTTCTTTCAGAATTGCAGTTAATTGAATTCAGATAAAAGGTTCCGTTTTGCTTATTAAACTTTTACTAGTTGTTCAGCTGTTATACTTCAAATCACATGTCTCTCTGCTTGCCAGTCGTTTTTCTCTCCTAACTTGAGGGGAAATTTAAAAGAGGAGTTCTTGCCTAGTTTTAATAATTTGTAATTGAAGGGATTCTTTAGAAAAATGTCTTAGAGAAAGGAAGATGGTGGCAGGGTAGGAGGAGCCTAGACTCACCTCGTCCCACTAATACAACTAGATACCTATCAACTCATCCTATATACCCCAGAAATCTACCTGAATACTGACAGAACAAAGGTCACAATTAAAGAGAGAGAAGAGGCCACTTCAAAGAAAGTCGGAAGTACAGAGACATAGTTTAGAAGAGAAAGAGATCCTATCTGCAGCAGATGGGAGGGAGTAGTGGTCCCAGCGAAGGGCAGGAGAGAAGAATACCTGGGAATGCACATAGCCACTGGCTTGGAAAAGGAGAGTGGCTGAATTCCTGAGTTCTTGCAACTACGGGGGGCTTAAAGCCTGGAATTTTAAAGGTTATTGGGCTTGGCTGCGGTAGAATCTGTAGGGCACTATACTTGGAGAGAGGCACACAGCATGGAACCAGCTGGCCGGTGCCATTTCCCTCCCCTGGCCCTGTGCACAAACACAGAGCCACCTGTGGGAATCAGTGCCACTCTGACACCAGCTGCCTAACTTGCTTACACCAGCCACCAACCCGTTTGCACTCCAGGGGAACTGCCCTTTTCAGTCATGCTTGCCTCAGTTCCAGCACAGCAAGCCCTTCCCCCAGAAGACCAGTACAAACCCCTGCGGACACCATGTGTCCCGACCAGAGTTTTGCAGGGTCTCAGTTCTAGTGGAGTGTGACAGGTCTCATTTTGCAAGCTAGTTAAAACCTGCTAGATTCAGGCCAAGTACCAAACACTGCCCGCAGCAGATACTGAGAGCCTATCTCTCAGATGACTGGCCTGAGGGATAGAGGAGCCAGAACCCAGTAGCAGAGTGCATGCCGCACACCCTGGAGACCGTCCCTGAAGCACCAGGCCCTGGGCACTACGGGACCATTTTCAGTGGTCCATTACTTTCAGGAACAAGTGACATAACTGGCTTTTCTAACCCAGAGAAACTGTCAGAGACCTAGACAAAATGAGAAGACAGAGGAATTTATCTCAAATGAAAGAACAGGATAATGCCACAGGGCCAGAGATCTAAGTGAGAGAGAGAGAGAAATAACGTGCCTGGTGGAGGATTTAAAGCAGTGACCATAAGGATGTTCAGTGGACTTGAGTAAAGAATGGAAGACATCAGTGAGACCCTTACAACAGAGATAGAAGAGTTAAAAAAGAATCTGAGATGAAGAGTGCAATAAATGAAATTAGAATACAGATCTGGAATATTCTCTGGACTAGATCATACATTAGGCCAGAAAACAGGCCTTAGGAAGTACAAAGATTGAAGTCCTACCATGCACCGTTCCTGACCACAATACTATGAAACTAGAAGTGGACTACAAAAAACCGTCTGAAAAGACCACAAATACATGGAGGTGAAATAACATCGTACTATCAATGTGTGGGCCAACCAGAAAATAAATGAAGAAATTTCAAAATACATGGAAACAAATGAAAATGAAAACACAATTGTCCAAAACCTTTGAGATGCAGCCAAAGTGACTCTAAGAGGGAAGTATATATAGCAATACAGGCCTACCTCAAGAAGCAAAAACAAAATCTCAACACAACCTGACCTTACACCTAAAGAAGCTAGAAAAAAGAACAACAAATGAAATCTAAAGCCAGCAGAAGGAAGGAGATGATAAAAATTAGAGGAAAAATAGGGGTCCTGGGTGGCTGAGTTGGTTAACTGGCCAACTCTTTGATTTTGGCTAAGGTCACGTTCTCAGGGTCCTGGGATTGAGGCCTGCTTCAGCCTCCAACCTCAGTCTACTGGAGGATTCTCTCTCTCCCTTTTCCTTTGCCCCTCCCCCCCGCCCCAATAAATAAATCTTTAAAAAAACATTAGAGTGGAAATAAATGATATAGAAACTAAACACAAATAAAAATAGAACAGATCAACAGTAGCTGGTTCTTTGAAAAATTTAATAAAATTGATAAGGCTCTAGCCATAGTTCTCAAAAAGAAAAGGGAAAGGACCCAAATAAAATCACACATGACAGAGGAGAATAACCAACACTGCAGAAATCCAAACAATTATAAAAGAATATTATGAAAAATATATGTCAACAAATTGGACAACCTAGAAGAAATGGATAAGTTCCTAGAAACATATAAATTACCAAAACTGAAGCAGGAAGGAAGTAGAACAGAACGCTAACCAGCCAAGAAATTGAATCACTCCTCCAAAAACCTGGAACAAACACAAGTCCAGGACCAGATGGCTTCAGAGGCAAATTCTACCAAGCACATAAAGAAAGAGTTAGTATGCGTTCTTCTCAAACTGTCCCAAAAAAACAGAAGAGGAAGGAAAACTTCCAAATTCATTTGATGAGGCCAGCATTACCCTGATACCAAGACCAGATAAAGACACCACAAAGAGAATTACTGGCCAATTTTTAGTGCAAAAATCCTTAACAAAATAGTAGCAAACTGAATAACAATACATTAAGAAAATCACCGCCATGATCAAATGGGATTTATTCCTGGGTTGCACGGGTGATTCAGTATCTGCAAATCAATCAGTGTGATGCACCATATTAATAAAAGAAAGAAGAATCATCATCATTTCCATAGCTGTAGGAAAAGCGTTTGATGAAGTACAATATCCATGCATGATAAAAACCCTCCACAAAGTAGGTTTAAGAGGGAACATACCTCAACATAATAAAGGGAATGTATGAAAAAATGCACAGATAATGTCCTCCTAAATGGGGAAAAAGCAAGAGAAAAGGTTCATGTCTGGTGTTGTTGATGCTGGCTGTTGCCTAGATTTATAGTTAGGGCAGGCAGCCAAAATGCTTACACTGGCACACCTGGACTCTCTTTGTGGCCTGAGCCTCCTCACAACAGGAGGGGCTAAATTCCAAGTAAGCAGGCTGAGATACAGAACAGGGCAGAAGCTGTGTTGCCTTTCGTAGCCTAGCCTTGGAATACACACAACATCACATTGACCGTATTCTGTTCGTTAGTAGCAAGTCACTAAGGTTAGCCCACAGCCTTTTTGTTTTGTTTTGTTTTAGTGGAATACTGGACCACCTATGAACACATGAAGAATGCAATTTTTAGTGTAATTTACCCACCGGCCACAGTGTTCTATATTCCTTTCACATGAAAAATGCACTCACCTCCTCCCAGTACCTGCAACAAATCTCAGTTATCATGGCATCGGGTTCAGGATGGAGTCCAAGATCTTGCCATCTTAATCAGATGCAGCGGGGATAAGGTGCCAGGGTTATGTTGTCTAAATTTTAGTCCCTTGAGAGCAGGTTCTCTCAATAGGAATGAAGACTTGAGAATTAAAGAGAACAGTTCTCTACTATTGAAAACACAACATTCTGGTAACTTGCTAAAGACTCTTCCATTCAGAAAGAAGATGGAAATCACACTAGTCCATAGCAGGTTTGAGATGCAGCCTGATGCATGTGTCCATCTTTCAGTCAGACTCAGTCTGAAACCATGGAAATTCTTCTCCATGGCTCTTTGCTGTCTATCCTCTCTGAGCTCTTGGTTCTGTCCTTCAAGAAATGACCTGTGTTTGCAGCTGTGTTTTCAGCCTGCTGCCTCCCTGTGGGGACTTCTAAGACCCAAAGGCCTATTTTCAGTCTGTGCTATCTAGGTCTCTTTTAGTCCAAGCTCACAAACAGTGTTTTTGATGCTATAATTTTCTTAACTTCTTGAGTTTTTCTGTGAAAATCAGTGGATTGATTTTATGTCAGTAGAAAAGCCACTCTCCTGGGTCTTTTTGAGATAAACTTTTCAACTGGCCCCTCCTGTGAAGCTCATACTCCTAAGATGCTTAAATAAATTTGAGGCATACCTGAAATCCTTCTGAGGCCTTAACAAAAGGTTTTATAATCTTGGCTTCATCCATAGGCCATGTTTTCCCAGATTTGCTCTTGACCCAGAATGCATTTCTTTATTTTAGCATTATTTGACATTTCAGCATACGGAAAGGCTATAAATGTGGAAAAAATATTTGCACCCAGTTAGTCCGGGTCTTTCATACTGCTTAGACCTTGTTTAGTTTATCTTTTGTGTCCCGTTTTACTTTCAAGTGGTTTGTGGCGTGAGTTCCTTTTCCGCTAGTGTCATTTTCTTCACTTGCCTGGAACCTTTGCTGTCAGCCTCTTCAAGGGCCATCAGGTTTCCATTAACAGTCTGTTAGAAGCCCTTTTGGTTTTCATTCTTACTCTCCCCTACATCCTTTCAGTTACTACCTAACTCTCGGTTCAAAGGAGGTTCAGGTTTAAATATTTTAATGGCAGCACCCCACGTTTAATATCAGTACCTGTGGCAGTTATTTATTGCGGCATAATAAACCACCTCAAAACCTAGTTGCTCAAAACAGCATTTATTTGGTTCACAAGTGTTTAGTTTAGGCAAAGCCGAGTAAGGCCAACTCATTTCTTCTTCATTTGGTGTCAGCTGAGATGACTGGAAGCTGGGGACTAGAATCATCTAAAATCATGTTCATGCAAATGTTTGGCTGTTGAGGCTGGCTTTTGGCAAGGACGTTAGCTGGGTCAGTCTCAGCTGCAATGTCTACATGAAGACACACCAGGTGGCCTGGGCTTCCCCATAGCAGCTAGATTCTAAGGGTTAGTTTCCCTAGAAGAAGAATGTCAATGGAAGCTGTATCACATTTTTTAACCTAGCCTTAAAAAATCACACAGCGGTTCTGCCGAATTCTATTCACTGGAAACCAATTACTAAGGTCAGCACATTTTAAGGGGTGGGATTATCATGGGAGAAGTGTCAAAGAATTTATAAAACCACCACATCCACTTACCCTGTCTTATCAGTCATATCCAGAAGAAAGAAGTTCTTCCCAACTCAGCATCACTGAAACCCTGTCAGGTTTTTCGGTGGTGGTTCTTGGTGCTTAGTATGTTCCCTTGTTTTGTGGGAAGTAACAGAGGATTATAAGATAATACTATTCAATTAGGTGGGTTTTTTTTTTGTTGTTGTTGTTCAAAAGCATATGGTTCATCTCACTTATACTGAGACTTGTGGTTTCTTAATCCTGAGAATCATTTCTCCTGGGAATGCAATTCAAATTAATGTAAATCATTTGTAATTCAGAAAAAGGCTTGTGGCTTAGAATGAGTATTTATAGATTCAATAATTAGAGTCTTATTTTCAAAGTCTTCTCTTAGGAAGCATTTATTGGTTAAGACCTACATAAGTCAATATGATATTACTAAAACTTTTTAAAAATTAATGGGAGTATTCATTGGGACACTCGAGTGGCTCAGTGGTTTGCGTATCTGTCTTTGGTTCAGGGCATGATCCTAGGGCCTTGGGATCGAGTCCTTCATTGGGCTCCCTGTGGAGCTTGTCCCTCTGCCTATATCTCTGCCTCTCTCTATGTGTCTCATGAATAAATAGTTTTTAAAAATTATGGTGTGTTAGGATGGGGGAAGGGGCCAGAGACTTTCTTTTCTTTTTTAAAATTTTATTTGAATTCAATTTGCCTATGTAAGAGACTTTATACTAAGAGGTGACTTACAGTTATTTTATGGAGGAAAGATCTGAAGCAGTCATACAAAAATGAAAGCATAAAATGAAGTACAAATGTTGTATGGCAAAGACAATGGTAGCAGAGATCTTTTTTTAGTAACTCCTAGTGGTTTTAACTTTGTTCTTAATTTTCTAAGTGCTTCAGGGTTCCACATTCTAAGACTACTACAATATAGATTATATTTTATTGCAAATGAATTTATTTTAAAATGGGAGCACCTGGCTGACTCAGTCAGTAGAGCATATGACTCTTGATCTTGATGGTATGAATTCGAGCCTATGGTTCAGTGCAGAGACTTAAACATAAAATGTTTTTTAAAATGTTGGTTATAGTTTTGAGTTAAACTAATTTCATTCCATTTCCAAACTGTATTGTTCTATTCATGCAGATTGGTGATCTTAGAGCAAGATTGGAAACTGAATCTTCAAGATGTCTACACCTGGATGCAAAAAATCAAGTTCTTCAACAGGAGTTATTATCTATGATGGCAACAGAGAGGGAATGTGAGAAACTAAAACAGATTAAAAAGAACTTGGAAGAAAAAGTAGTAAACCTCAGAAGTCATGCAGAAGTCAATGTGGTAGAAGGCATTCAAGTAGAAAAGTATTATAAGTGGGAGATTGACCAGAGAGCAAGATTGATTGTAGAAGAAAGATTAAAAGAAGTCAATCTATTTTTACAGGTTAGTTTACTGATCTGTGATATGCTTTCATTTATTTCATTACAAATTACACTTTGGTTATATGCATTGTGTATGTTTCCTCTGCTTCCTTTACAGCAATCTGTTTGGTATATTTCTGGAGGCATTCGTTCCTCCCTGTAAAGATTTCAGTTTTCATCATTATTCTCACTAAATTGATCTTTCAAAGTGATTCTCAGGAGAGAATCATTTTTATTTTTATGACCAGTATGTATGAAACAAGACTATTTTTCTAAGATTTTATTTATGTATTCAGGAGATACACATAGAGAGGGAGAGAGAAGCAGAGACGCAGGCAGAGGGAGGAGCAGGCTCCATGCAGGGAGCCTGATGTGGGACTTGATCCCGGGACTCCAGGATCACACCTTGGGCCGCAGGCAGGTGGTAAACTGCTGAGCCACCCAGGGATCCCCTGAAACAAGACTATTAAGAGGAAAAGAAAAAATTGTGATTTAAAACTTTTACCCTGGGGAAAAAAATAAAATAAAATATAACTTTTACCATGGGGATTCCTGGGTGGCCCAGTGGTTTTAGCACCTGCCTTTGGCCCAGGGCGTGATCCTGGAGTCCCAGGATCGAGTCCCACATTGGGCTCCCAGTGTGGAGCCTCCTTCTTCTCTGCCCGTGTCTCTGCCTCTCTCTCTCTCTCTCTCTCTCTCTCTCTCTGGCTCTCATGAATAAATAAAATAAACTCTTTAAAAATAAATGAATTAAAAAAAAATAAAACTTTTACCATGGAGTATCTGGGTGGCTCAGTTGGTTAAGCAGCAGACTGTTGATCTCAGCTCAGGTCTTGGTCTCAGGTTTGTGAAATCAAGCCCTGCATTGGGCTCCATGTTCCATTCCTGGGGTATTCTTCCTTTTTGAAGATTTCATTTATTTATTTATTTCCTTATTTATTTATTGAACATGAGCAGGGGGATTGGCAGAGGGAGAGAGAGAGAGAGAGACCGAGAGACAGAGAGAGAGAATGAATCCTGGGTAGACTCTATACTGGGTGCGACACAGGGCTTGGCCTCAGGACTTCTGACTGAGAACATGCTCTGAGCAGAAATCAAGAAGCGGGTTATTCTCAAGTTGTATTATGCACTTTTTAAAATTTTTAATTGATTCTCTTGTTCTTTGAAGTATCAGATTGCATGAGTACTAATATAAGAATGATTAAACTTTATTTTTATCATTCAGATTTAATTCAGGTGACATTGGTGATAAATATTTTACACTTCAGCTTTTTTTACACATTTAGAATTGCTCTCTGAATCATTGACTCCCAACTAAAGGAAAGAAATATACTATAATTACTCAAGTTTTAGCTGTTTTAAAACTGTGCTTTTAATTTGCTTTAGAGACGAGCAGCATCTCAAGAAAACTTAGAGCAGTTAAGAGCAAGTCATGATGCTTCAATAAGAAGTCAACTGGCACTCAGAATTGAAGAGCTGGAATCTGAACTTCAATCCAAAATAAGAAATTCTCAGGAACTTAAAATAGAATTGGAAAAGTACAGGCAACTCTACCTAGAAGAATCAGAAATGCGAATGTCATTGACAAAAAAATTGAGCAAGTAAGTTAAAACAGAATCAATGAAAATAGATTTAGTTTATTGATTTGCCTCTAAAGCATAATTTTTATGGAGATGGGTTCATGAGATTAGTAGGAAGTGAAAGCCAACTGGATAGTATAATTTTGAAAAATAACTTTTGTAAATAAACTTACCATTTTATGTTCATCCAGGATAGTTTGCCTCTCTCCTCTTTTTTTGGGGGGGGGGGTGGTTTATATGATTTTACTTTTTCCCGTTAATATTTTCAGTTACTCTATCTTGTTGTCTTTACAAACTAATTGTTTAAAACTTTATAATTTAGACAGCATATTAGTTTTTTAAAGTTGATATATTTTATTTAACACAATATATCAAAAAATATCCTTTCAACTTGTGATCAATATAAAATTATTACTGAGATATTTCATATTTTTTTTCATTCGAAGTCTTAAAAATCCAGCATGTATTTTACAATTATGGTATATTTCAATTGGAACACTAAATTTGCATTGGGAATACGTGTCTATATTTAAACTTCATAAAATTTATAGTGGAAAAAGCAAATTCACATATCTGCATCTTTACAACCCTACTTAAAAGTTGTTTTTTTTAAAATTTTTTGGGGGGAGTTCAATTTGCCAACATGCTGCATAACAATTTGCCAACATATTGCATAACAACCAGTGCTCATCCAGCCCAAGTGCCCCCCTCAGTGCCCATCACCCAGTCACCCCACCCCCCTGCCCACCTCCCTTTCCACCATCCCTTGTTTGTTTCCCAGAGTCAGGTGTGTCTCGTGTTTTGTCACTGTCACTGATATTTTCACTCATTTTCTCTCCTTTCCCTTTATTCCCTTTCACTAATTTTTATGTTCCCTAAATGAATGAGACCATATAATGTTTGTCCTTTTCCGATTGATTTATTTCACTCAGCATAATACCCTCCAGTTCCATCCACGTCGAAGCAAGTAGTGGGTATTTAGACAGCATGTTACTGTAAAGTTTTTTGTCAGAATTACCCTAAATAGAAATATTAATGAGTTCATTTTTGCAAGATTACACCTTTAACCCAAAAGATCAAGTGCCAATTCTATACATCCTGGCAGGTTGGTAAATTAACTTTCTCGATTGTGTCTTTAGTATTATCACTAGAGAGCCTGAGGGTGGGGGAAACCTTTGTAGGTTTTCTACTTTATATGAAAGTATGCCTGTGAAATAGAGAAAGATTCACATTGGGGTGAAAGGCAGTATAAATCCCAACGTGGCTAAAAATAGCATCATGGTGGGCATGAGGAGGTGTGTGGAAGACAAAAGGGCAGATTCTACTTCCAGGGCCTTGGTAAGTGTGTTATCAGCTAATTGCCTCTGGAGCTGTTTCAGTCCTTCTGATCACTGCTCTGCCATCTACCTGGCCCCTAGAGGTTGTTGGTCTGAGGTATTCCTCGGTGCGAAACCCTCAATTTCTCTGAGGCAATGAGTAAAATGTACAAGAGTGGTGAAAGCACATCCTTGAAAATGTCTTTGAGGGATGGTTTATTTTTATGTTCTGAACTGGTTTACTAAATGCAAATATGTGTAATGGCATTCTCCAGAATCTTGTAATTGCAGCCATTCCAGAAGGTAGCAAGTATTATCTGTCAATCCATGTACATCAGTGTCAGCCATTTCTTTCCCTCCCCTAATTTGTTAGTTAGTTATCCCTGGAATCATATATACTCCTTTGGAATAATTTTATTTATTTATTTATTTTATGATAGTCACAGAGAAAGAGAGGCAGAGACAGAAGCAGGCAGAGGGAGAAGCAGGCTCCATGCACCGGGAGCCCGATGTGGGATTCGATCCCGGGTCTCCAGGATCGCGCCCTGGGCCAAAGGCAGGCGCCAAACCGCTGCGCCACCCAGGGATCCCATAATGAAGCGTTCTTTTTTTTTTTTTTTTTCAATTTTTCTTTATTTATGATAGTCAGAGAGAGGGAGAGAGAGAGAGGCAGAGGAAGAAGCAGGCTGCATGCACTGGGAGCCCGACATGGGATTCGATCCCAGGTCTCCAGGATTGCGCCCTGGGCCAAAGGCAGGCACTAAACTGCTGCGCCACCCAGGGATCCCTCTTTGGAATAATTTTAAACCTATAAGTATATATAGTAGCTCTGCTCTGTCACGTTTTCAGTGTTAAAACACTGTTTACTGGCACATTCTGTTTGATATTATGGAAACTTAAAAAAATGCAGGTCATGCAGGAATGATTTGGGTAGAAATGAAATGCTAAGCACCTGTGTTGCATAATCTTCACAGGACTAATGAGAGGCTGGAAGGTACCACTACCAAATATCTGGTGGAGAGACAGCAGAACAGACCTTTCCACAGCACTCCTACTATGGGACCAGTCTTGGAAGGGCCTTATGTTGGAAATTTGACTAGTAGTTTACTGCTGGATAGAAATGTTACTCCAAGAGAAAATGTAATGATTCCTACCTCAAGGCCGCAGACTTCAGTTCGCAGCATTGAAACTCACTTGATCAAGGTTAGTTATATTATCTTTCTTCTCTTGAGTTTCAGATTTCCAATAAAATTTTTGTTTTTAATTTGGTCAAATTCTGAGTTAACTGAATAATACTCATTAAGTAAAAGTTATACTGCTTTGTGCTAATAAGGAAATGGGACAGAAATTTTATGGTATTTTTTTAAAGCTCCTGGAGCGCTTATTGTCAAGAGATACCTATTATTACCTTTATTCAATAAATACAACTAAACTGTCACATTTTATCTTCTTATTTTTTAAAATTTTATGTATCTGAGAGAGAAGAGAGTGTGCCCATTAGTGGGGAGAGAGGCAGAGAGAGGGGGAGAATCTCCAGCAGGCTCCCCACTGAGTGTGGAGCCTGACTCAGGGCTTGATCCCATGACTCCGAGATGATGATCTGAGCTGGAATCAAGAGTTGGATGCTTAACCAACTGAGTTACCAAGGCACCCCCAAACAGACCCATTTCCTTGAAAAGCTATGTTAAATTGGATTTTGGAAAGTAAATATTATTACCTACGAACCCAAAATACACTTAGATGCTTTGACTTATTCTCTGATTAGCAATAGTTTATAATATGTTTAAAGTTTGCTGTAACCCAATTTTCCACCCCTATGCATAAGTGAATGATTAGAATCCAAACGCTTCACCATGTAGGGATATTTATTATTTTAACGATGCCACGGTAAGTCCTTTTTATGAATTAAATAAACTTGTAACACTAAATTGATAGTTCTATGTTTTGGTGGCACCTGTGTGACTCAGTGGTTTAGCATGTATCTGCCTTTGGCTCAGGTCATGATCCAGGGGTCCTGGGATTGAGTCGCGCAACAGGATCCCAATAGGGAGCCTGCTTCTCCCTCTGCCTATGTCTGTGCTTCTCTCTCTGTACTTTTTATGAATAAATAAATAAAACAGTTTTAAAAAAGTTGTAAGTTTTGGCATTTTCTTACATAACAGCACATCCCTAATTGCTTTCTTATAACACTTTTTTTAACTTATATTACTTCTATTTCAATTTTTATAAAATGGCTTGCTGAGCAACTGTAGAGATTTTCTAAATAAGTCAAGGAAATGTTTGATTCTTTTTTTTTAGAGATAGAGAGAGAGAGAGACAGAGAGAGAGAGAGAAAATGAAGGAAAGCAAGCAGGTGGTAAAGGGCAATGGGAAAGAGAGAAGAGAGACTATTGGGCAGGCTCCGTGCTCAGAGTGGAGCCGGATCTCATGACCCTAAGATCATGACCTGGGCCAAAATCAAGATTCTGACACTTAACTGACTGAGCCACCCAGGCACCCCACAAATAATTGGATATTTCAAATGAAATTCACATATATTTACCTTGATGCCATCACTTGAATGATTGATGACTAAGATGGCAGTGATAGGGAGCCTTTAATAACAACTCATTTCCATTGTGTATCATTGTTGTTAACATACCCATTTCAATCAATGCACATAGGCTTATGATTTTGATAGTATACTCATGGTTTTATTAATGTAGAAAAATGTAGCATAGACTCATGTTAAATGAAGCCTTAGTCTTGTTCTTTCATTCAACTTCCTTGTTTTCTTGCTCTATTCTCTTCTGATTCGATGACTTTTAGTATTATGTTTGGATGCTTTTCTTCCTTTTGTGTATCCGTTATAAATATTTGGTTTGTGATTACCATGAAGTTCATATATAACATCCTGTGTATGTATAGCAATCTCTTTTAAGTTGATGGTTACTTCAGTTCAAACAGACTTTAAAAACACTGCATTTTTACACCCTGCCTTGTTTTATAAATTTGATGTCATAGTTTACACCTTTGTATTTTGTGTATCCCTTAACTAGTTACTGTAGATCTAATTGATATTATTCCTTTTGTATTGTAACCCTCATACTGGCTTTATAAAAATGATTGGTCTATTACCTTTACAGTATGTTTGCTTTTACGATAAAACTGTCTCATTATTTTCTTATTTCTAGTTATGGTCTTTCTTTCGTTCTTTCTTTCTTTCTTTCTTTCTTTCTTTCTTTCTTTCTTTGAGAAGCAGAGTGAGTGAGAACCAAAGTGAAGGGGAGGGAGGGGCAGAGGGAGAGGGAGAAGCAGGCTCCTCTCTGAGCAGGGAACAAACAGGGAGTCCCTTGCAGAGCTTGATCCCAGGGTCCTGGGAGACTGTTCACTGACAGCCATCCAGGTACCCTGGCCTTTTCTGATTAAAGAAGTCCTTTTAGCATCTCTTATAAGACCTATTTAGTGGTGATGAACTTCTTTAAGTTTTGTGTGGGAAACTCTTTATCTTTCTTTCAGTTCTGAATTATAAACCTGCCAAAAATATCCTAGGTTTTTTCCTCTTAGCACTTGGAAAATATCATGCCATAATTTCTTTTCTTTTTTTTGAACTTTCTTTTTATATAATAAATTTATTTTTTATTGGTGTTCAATTTGCCAACATACAGAATAACACCCAGTGCTCATCCCGTCAAGTGCACCCCTCAGTGCCCGTCACCCATTCACCCCCATCCCCTGCCCTCCTCCCCTTCCACCACCCCTAGGTCATTTCCCGGGGGTAGGAGTCTTCACGTTCTGTCTCCCTTTCTGATATTTCCTACCCATTTCTTCTCCCTTCCCTTCTATTCCCTTTCACTATTATTTATATTCCCCAAATGAATGAGACCATATAATGTTTGTCCTTCTCTGATTTTAATTGGAGTTCAATTTGCCAACATTTAGCATAACACCCAGTGCTCATCCCAAGTGCCCCGCTCAGTGCCTATCACCCAGTCACCCCAACCCTCCGCCCACCTCCCCTTACACTACACCTTGTTCATTTCCCAGAGTTAGGTGTCTCTCATGTTTTGTCACCCTCACCGATATTTTCACTCATTTTCTCTCCTTTCCCTTTATTCCCTTTCACTAAATTTTATATTCCCCAATTGAATGAGACCATTATAATGTTTGTCCTTCTCCGATGGACTTATTTCACTCAGCACAAGACCCTTGAGGTCCCTCCATGTCAAAGCAAATGGTGGGTATTTGTCGTTTCTAATGGCTGAGTAATATTCCAATGTATACATAGACCACATCTTCTTTATCCATTCATCTTTCGATGGACACCGAGGCTCCTTCCACAGTTTGGCTATTGTGGACATTGCTGCTATAAACATCAGGGTGCAGGTGTCCTGCCGTTTCACTGCATCTGTATCTTTGAGGTAAATCCCCAGCAGTGCAATTGCTGGGTGGTAGGGCAGGTCTATTTTTAACTCTTTGAGGAACCTCCACACAGTTTTCCAGAGTGCATGCCACAATTTCGGCTGAAAAATCCACTGATATCCCTGTAGTGGTTCACTTTGATATAACTAATTGCTTTTCTTTTCTTTTCTTTTCTTTTTTTTTCTGCTTTTAAGATTCTCCTTTTCTCTTTCAATTTTGACTTGTTATGTGTCTTGGTGTGAAACTCTTTGGGTTCCTTTTATTTGGGACTGGCAATGCTTCCTGGGCCTGGAGGTCTGTTTTCTTCCCCAGGTTAGGGAAGTTTTTAGGTATTCTTTCTTCAAATAAGGTCTTCACCCTTTTCTCTCTTCTTTTTCTAATGTGAGTTTTATTACACTTGATGCTGTTCCAGAGGTCCCTGTATCTTTATTTTTCCAATTCTTTCTTCTTTTTGCTTTTCAGCTTGGATGATTT
The DNA here is from genome assembly GCF_048418805.1 of Vulpes vulpes. Lineage (NCBI taxonomy): Eukaryota > Metazoa > Chordata > Mammalia > Carnivora > Canidae > Vulpes > Vulpes vulpes. The sequence goes on along the minus strand of NC_132781.1, from coordinate 102,545,670 downwards.
TTACTACCCTTTCTTGCAGATTGCTGATCTGTTCTTCACATCTTTTAATCTGCTGTCGATTGTGTCTGGTGTATTTTTCATTTCAGTTATTGTATTCTGCAGCCCTAATTGGTTCTTTTGTATGTTCTCTTTGTTGAAGTTCTCACTGAATCCGTCCATTCTTCCACGTTTGCTGAGCATCTCTGTGACCATTACTTTGAACTCTTTATCAGGCTGACTCCTTATCTCTGTTTCATTTCGTTATTTTTCTGAGGCTCTGTCTCATGGCCTTGTTCTTTCTTTTGGAACATACTCCTCTGTCTCCTTGTTTTGTGTGACTTTCTCTGTTTGTTTCTAAAATTGTTCTTTCCAACTTTTCCCTCTTCAAAATATGTTGCTTTGAACAATGAATGTTAGTTATAAAGTCAAGCAAGAAGAAATATTTTTCAAAGTATTGTCTGGTCATTTCTCTCATTGGAGGTGTGGTGGGGTAGGTGGCAGATGACAGTGCTCTTCTTTTTCTGAGTTCAGAGCACAGGAGTCAGGCAGATGGAGTTAAACTTAGTAGGTTTGTTACTAATACATGCTAACGGATCGGAGGATGTGGTTTGGGTGGGTATGTAGGCACAGTGGGCTTCCCAGTTCTTTATCCCAAATTAGGCACTTCCCCACACAGTTGTAAATGGAGGAAACAAATGTTTGATGCCCATCCCACGAAGATGAGAGCGGACCTGAATTCATGTTACCATGGGTGAGCACATCTTTTCAAAAAAGAGATTTGGAATCTCATAAGCACTGCCTAGTGCCTTCTCCCCAATTCACTCATGAGGTAAATCTCCCTTCCTGCTGGGAGGGAGGTAGAGATAAATCCACTTGTGGGTAATGATGGTTTACCTCTAATTTCTGGCTGGATTTAAATTAAAGTTAGTCCTGCCTTTTGTACATACCAACTCTCCTAATGATGAGAGGTTGGACAGAGCATAGTAGGTGGTAAAGAGAAATCTGTTTTGTGTTTAATAATCCACAACATAGATAACTCATTTGTTGATTGATTTTGGTAAACCAAGTTTTATCTGGAGGAAAAGAATAATTCTTTCCAGGAAGAGTTTCCTCCATTTCAGCCTTTTTGGTTCAACTAAAGATTTTCTCCTTCAAATTCCGTGTCTTGTGGTTTAAAAAATTTGTGCTTATAAATGCAGTCTATTAACTGTTCCTAATAGGAGTAAAGATCATTTCCATTGCTGTTTTTTACTCATAAAGCATTACAATTTGTAATTTAAATTACACTTTAGACTTTAAAATTTATAATTTAATTAGAAAGCTGTTTTGTGCCTCATGCCTAGTCGTTATTGAGCCACATGACAAACTTTTATGTGTTCATTTTCAGTCAGTTATAGTTAAAAATGTAGGTATTTTTCCTGAAGATGATGAAGTAACTGGCATAAAAACTCTCAGCTCAGGAGGACCTAAAGCACATTCCTGGCCTGCAACTCTTTGGTCTTTTGACCTGAGGCAAACTGCCATCTTTCTGAGGCCTTCTTGTCTCTTATGTAAAAGTAGGGACTTTGACTAACTTAGTGACTTTGATACCTTGTGGAAAAAAATATTTTTTTCAAAGAATGGAACTTCATTTGTTTTTGTTTTGTTTTGTTTTGTTTTGTTTGTTTCTGTTTTTGCATTAAACTGTATTATACAGAACCGAGACAAGTGGAGCTGTGTAGCTAAAAGAGAGAGGAGACTACAGCTGTAGACTTTTGTCCCTCAATCCTACAGTATCCCCAATGGATCCTTAGATTGGTAGTTTGGAAACAAACTGTTTTGAGAAAATCCTTCTAATTAATGAGTCTTCGAATTAAAATTTGCTGATACGTTGTTTTTATGTGTATAATTTTCTTACCCTCCTATGTTTTTGATAAATGGAAAAGTATAAATACAATTGCAAATATGTTCTCTTTATTAATGGATTGCAAGCTCTTTCTACCATCTAACTCAGTTCTCACCTGGAAATAAACCAGGGTCACAGAAGCAAGTATTTAGGAAAAGACATTTGGGGAAAAGATAATTACATTACGTTGATCGTTCCTTAAGGAAATGAAGGCAGGCACTTAAGTGACTGGGCCACCTAGGCTCCACTTAGTACCGTATTTAGACCCTATTTTGGGAATTCAATGAGAGGATACCTTTTATAAGAAATAAGAGCGTTCTAGATGGGAATATTTGTAATGCACATTTGATCCTTGACCAACATGGAATTGAAGCTGCAGGTCTAGTTTGCCTACACATGGACTTTCTTGGCTGTTGTGTTGTACTGTATTTTCTCTTATCTTTTTCTCAATAACCTTTTTTTTCTCTAGCTTACTTTATTTTAAGAATATATTATATAACACATGTAATGTACAAACCATGTGTTAATGGACTGTGTTATTGGTAAGGCTTCCCATCGCCAGTAGGCTATTAGTCATTAAATTTTGGGAGAATCAGAAATTATACAGTTTTGGCTGCACGGTTTAAGTGCACCTAACCACTGTGTTGCTCAAAGGTCAACTGTAGTTTGAAATATTCCCAAATATTCCATAATTAAGCAGATTATGATAAGTATAGTGTTTCAAAAATTGGTCCTAATTCATAGAAAGGAAACAAAGTTACAGTAAAAATTTCTTTTCCTTGTTTCTAATTCTAGAAACTTATCAATGTGAAACTAAGTTGGAAAACTGGTGCTAGCTTATATTTTTTCCTTTCCTGAAGCAGATTTTCTGAAATCTCTGTGTTCGCATGAAAAGAAGTACATCAGTCATCATATAGATAACAAAATATTTTTACTCAGTATTGCCAGCAGAATTTCCACATAACTTTTTGTAGTCCCACTTCCATTGTTTTATGTATTTAAGAGTCTGTGCTGAAAAATAGAGCATACAACATACCTTAAGATTTTGTTTTTCTAAAAGTGGAAAGTGGAAAGCTCATTCGGTGGAATAATTTATTAAACAACTGATTAAACTCTCATAAAGGGCACTTTTTCTGAAAATCACAAAGTATTTAAGTGTAAAATGACTCTTGTTACACTTTTTGTAACAGTAAGATCAAACAGGATCCTTCAGAAGTTATGTATATTCTTTTATTTGACATTCTTAGCTCCATTGGTTTCTATACTATTTTTATTTAAATTCAATTAATTAGCTTATAATGTTATGATATATATATATATATATATATATATATATATATATATTATATCATGCCCTGAGCCAAAGGCCTACTCTCAGCCACTGAGCCACCCAAAGGTCCAAAAATTTCATTATTTATTGGCTGAGTAATATTCTGTTCTCATTCTCCCTCCCTCTCTCTCTCTAATAAATAAATATGATTATTTATTTATTTATTTATTTATTTATTTATATCTACATCACATCTTCTTTATGCTTTATGGGATGTTTCAAAGAACATCCATAACTCTCAGCTTGGCTATTACTGGTATATACATATGGGTGCAGGTGCCCCTCTGGATCCCGACCAAAGTGATCTTTGGGATTCATAACTTCTAGCGCAATTGCTGGGTGTTACATAGGTAGCTCCTTTTTCAACTTTTTGAGGAGCCTCTTTTACTGATTTCCAGAGTGGCTGCACCAGGTTGCATTCCCACCAACATCATAAGAGGATTCCCCCTTTCTCTGCATTCCCGCCAAAATCTGTCATTTCCATTATGAAAGGCATGAGGGGGAAACTCACCGTGGTTTTGATTTGTATTTCTCTGGGGCCAACTGATATTGAGCATGTTTTCATGTGTCTGTTGGCCATATGTAGGTGTAAGGTTAGGTTGTGTACTTAGGAACTTTCTCGTTTCTTGAGAAAGGCTTGTATTGCTATATACTTCCCTCTTAGGATGACCTTTATTGCATCCCAGATGTTTTGAGCAGTTGTGTTTCCATTTTCGTTCCTTTCTATGAGGTCTTTAAAACCGTGCTTTAATTCCCTGGCTTCTTTAACCTCCGTGTATTTGAATTCTTTCCAAATTTCCTCTTGTGATCAAGTTCTAGTTTCAAAGCATTGTGGTCTGAAAGTATGCAGGGAATGATCCCAATCTTTTGGTATCAGTTGAGACCTCATTTATGACCCAGTACGTGATCTAGTGTGGAACACGTTCCATGTGCACCCGAGAAGAATGTGTATTCTGTTGCTGTAGAATGGAATGCTCTGAAGTTATCTGTGAAGTCCATTTTGTGCAGTGTGTCATTCAAAGCCCTTGTGCCCTTGTGGATCTTCTGCTTAGAGGATCTGGCCGTTACAGTGAGTGGTGTGTTAAAGTGCCTACTATTATTGTATGACTATCAATGTGTTCCTTTAATTTTGTTATTAATTGGTTCCTAAGGGAGGCCTGGGTGGCTCAGTCGGTTAAGCCCTTGCCTTTGGTCAGGTCATGTTCAGGGTCCTGGGATCAAGCCCTCATCAGGCTCCCTGTTGAGTGCGGAGTCTGCTTTTCCCTCTCCTGCTTCCCATGCTTCTGTTCTCTCTCTATGTCAAATAAATAAATACATGAAATCTTAACAGAAAATTGGTTTGTATCGTTGGCTGCTCCTACCTTAGAGGCATTAAAACTTATAGTTGTTCAATTTTCTCTTTGGATAGACCCTTTCATTATGGCATAGTGTCTTTCTTCATCTCTTAATGCAGTCTTTGGTTTAAAATACAATTGTCTGATATCAAGATTGCCAATCCAGTTTTTTTTTTAATCTCCTTTAATATGACGAAATGGTTTTCCACCCCCTCACCTTCAATCTGGGTTGTCTTTGTGACTAAAATGAGTCTCTTGCAGATAGCATATCCATGGGTCTTGCTTATATTTTTTGTTTTAAATCCACTGGGATACCCTGTGTGTTTTGGTTGGGGCATTTGGCTTGTTTACATTCAGAGTAACGATTGAAAGATATGGATGTAGTGCCATTGTATTACGTGTAAAGTCCATGTTTTGGTGTACTGTGTCTGTTCCTTTCTGGTCTGTGTTACTTTTGGGCTCTGTGTTTGCTTAAAGATTCCCCTTTACCACTTCTGGCAGGGCTGTTTTAGGGATCACAAATTCTTTTATTTTCTGTTTGTCCTGGAAGCTTTTTATCTCCCCTTGTATTTTGAATGAGAGCCTTGCTGGATAAAATTCTTGGCTGTAGATTCCTCTCATTGAGCACCCTGAGTATATCATGCCAGCTCTCTCTGGCCTGCTAGGTAGGTCTCTCTGGATAGATCTGCTGGCAGTTGAATATTTCTCTCCTTCTTGGTTCAGGCCCTCCTGTTCCAAGCTGCTTTCAGAATTTTCTCTTTGTGTCTGAAAGTTGCAAGCTTTGCTATTAAATGTTGAGATATTGACCTGTTTTTTATCGATTTTGAGGAAGGTTCTCTGTGCCTCCTGGCACTTGAGTGCCTGTTTCTTTCCCCAGATGAGGGAAGATTTCTGCTATAATTTGCTCAAATATGCCTTCTGCCCCCTCCTTCCCCTCTTTCTCTGGGATCCCCATTATTCTAACATTGTTTTGCTGTGTGGTAAGACTCATCTCTCAAATTCTCCTGTCATAGTCCAGTGGTTGTTTCTCTCACTTTTCCTCAGCTTCTTTATTCTCCATTGTTTTGTCTTCTATATCACTACTTCTCTGTGAAGCCTCATTTATCCTAGCAGTTAGAACCTTCATTTTTTATTGCATCTCACTAAGATTAACCTTTTTTATTTCAACTTGATTAGATATCAGTTGTTTTATTTCTCCAGAAAGGCATTCTCTAGTGTCCTCTGTGTGTTTTTTAAGCCCAGCTATTATCTTGATGGTCCTTATTCTGAACTCTCGCTCCAGCCTCTTCCTTCTATCCGTGCTGATTAGGTTCCGGGCAGTCAGTACTACCTCTCGTTCTTTGTGGTGATATTTCCATCTTGTCATTCTGTCCAGAGAAGAATAAATGAATGAGAGAACAGAATATAAAAATATCAAGAATGACCCCAGATAAATACACTAAAGAAATCAGAAGAGACCTGAAGTCAATTTAAAGGTTAACAAAGGGGGATCCCTGGGTGGCGCAGCGGTTTCGCGCCTGCCTTTGGCCCAGGGCGCGATCCTGGAGACCCGGGATCGAATCCCATTTCGGGCTCCCGGTGCATGGAACCTGCTTCTCCCTCTGCCTGTGTCTCTGCCTCTCTCTCTGTATGCGTGACTATCATAAATAAAAATTTAAAAAAAAATAAATAAAGGTTAACAAAGGAGATAATAGAATTAGATAGCTGAAGAGAGCAGAGCAGTACACTGGATCCTATGTGAATTTTGGTCTTTTTGTTAGGAAATTGCATCCCCAAATGGTTAAGAGAAAACCTTGTATATATACAAAAATAAAATTAAATACAATGAATGGATAGAATGTAAGTATAAAAATGGAAATTAAAAGTCAAAATAAAAAGGATATTATCAGCCAGTTGAACACAACAGAGCAATATACTATATCCTAAGTATATTTTGGTTTGTTTGTTTCTTAGAAGAAACTCCATCGCAAAATTGTAAAGAATGAAAAACTTCATTATATGCAAAAATAAAATTAAACGCAATGAAAGGAGATTGAATGTAAATATGAAAATTAAGATAGATTTTAAAAATAATATAATCAGACAGATGAAGAGAATAGAGCAGTATACTAGATTCTGGTTGTACTTTAGTCTATTTCTTAGAAGGAACTACTTCCTGAAATGATATAGAAAGAAAAAGTTCAATATATATAGGAATAATATTAAGAGCAGTGAAAGGATTGAATGCAAGTGTAAAAAGGTAAATTGTAAGAGTTGATAAATGAAGAAATTGGTTGAAAGCAAAAAGAAAATTAAAATAGAAAGACTAAGGAGTCATGAGAAATAGCCATGAGTTCTATATACTGTTTGCTCCTAGCACTGGAGTTCTGCAGCTCTGTATGATGAGTAAAGTTGGCCTTAGCAGGATGTTGTTGCTGACCTCCTGAGGGAGAGGCCTGTTGCACTGATTCTTAGGTGTCTTTGCTTAGGGTGGGATTGCACCACCCTTGCCAGGGGGCCAGGCCAGGTAAGCAGCTCCAGATTGCTCTCTGTGGCTTTTGTTCCCTGAAGGCTTTCTGGGCAGCTTTAGAGGATGAGAATGAAAATGGCGGCCTCCTAATCTCCAGCCCTGGAATAGAAAGATCTCACTCCCTACTGTGTCTCCCTGGTTTCTGTCTGCACTCTGTATTCACCCAGCCTGTGACCAAGCATTTTTATCTCAAGCACAGACCCCCTTTTGATTTTCCAAACTTTGCAGACCCCTGTAGCCCCCATTCACGCTGTGCCTCCAGGGGGAAGGAGGAGGTCTTGCCCAGTTTTGCCACTTGCTGGACCCCTGCTTGGAAAGTGGTCACCTGACTGTTCCTCGGTTTGGGGTTTATGGCAACACTGAGCTGAATGCCCACTCCTGGGCTCACTGATTGCAACTGGCTTCCCTGCCAAATGCCTTGGCAACTGCCATACTCAGGCACCGCCCCCATTCCTTCTGTGACACCCCGCCCCCCGGGATCCTGAGACCACACTGTCTGTCCCACTTAGGATGCTGCCCCCCATTGCCACCTGAGCACCTTTCAAACAGGGATGTCCTCACTGGAACAGACCTCTTAAAAGTTCTGGTTGTGCACTCTGCTGCTATATCACTTTCCAGGACTTGCCTTCTGGCTTCCAGAGGCTCCCTGCCCCCCTGGTTTAATCTTCTGATATATGCCTGTGATTCATTTCTCCACAGCTCCTACCTTGCAGAAAGCAGTCACTGTTCTATTTGTAGAATTGCAACAATTCTTTTCATGGATCTCTGTCTGAGTCCACAGGTGTTCAGAATGATCTGATACCTATGTAGCTGAATCCCAGACACCAGACAAAACTAGGGTCTCCTACTCCTCCACCATCGTCCTCTTCTTCCAGAAATTCTGTATATTCGATTGATCAATATTAAATGTACTTTTCATTAGACTCCTCTAAACACCATTATAGGTTTCTTCTCAGTTATCCAGATTAAAATAAGTAGGGATTTATTTTATTTATGTGATTATCTTTCTATTTAAGCAAATTGTAACTTTTACTTTCTAAAAGTATCATTTCCAGACCACATTTCATAAGCAAAATAAAATTCCTACAGTAATGTCTCTTGTTTAACTTGAACATTGTAAGTAACGTTTGACTTATTTCAGATGCTGCAGGAATTGGAAGACAGTATAACTGGAGAACTAAAAGAAGGTATGTTGCCAAATGTACAAATTTAGATGGTCATTAATTTCTGAAATAAACCACAAATAGTAACTGGCATCCCTTCCCCTTGTTAAAATTTTGTCTAGATATATCTAATAAAAATGTAAAACAAAAATAGTGAATAACAGACTTATTCCTCATTTGGTCATCGTGTTTCATACCTTTTTTTTAAAAATCTGCAGCCTGTGTGCCTCTTAGCACTTTTGGCTGTAATCTTCCTTCACTTGTGCCATCGCTATGGAACTGTCAATCTGAAAATGTGGGTGTTCTCAGATTCTTGTTTCTGCTAGTGGTAGAAGACCAAACAGACCAGACTTGTCTTAGCAATACTTAGTTAAGCAATTATATAGTTCATATAGCTGTCCCTTGACAGGTGACATTTCAATCTCCAGCCACTGGTTTTGCCATTGGGTAAAATTCCAGGTTTCTTAGCATGGAATACAAACACCCAAATCAATTTGGTTCTTGCCACATTGGTGAGCCTTCTCTGTGCTTTGCAGAGAGTAATCTTTCAGGGATCAGCCTTCCTATTCCCTCCACCGAAAAGCAGACAATATTGATAGAAAACCAGGATGTCCCTTCTGTGTGTTCTTATAATGTCTTGTTTTAAACCTGTCATGGTATATTTGACTCTAGGTATTGCCTCTTTGATTTTTCAGTTGATAGTATATGATTGTTCAGGGGTGGACTGTGCCATCAGCTTGCAATCTCATCTTGTAATGAGAAAACCAGAAGCTCTAGTATTTATCCACAGTAGCAATTAATTCAATGGGCAATCGTGAGCAAACTTGATTTAATAGTAATCTTGTATTTTATATTGTAGCTATATGTAGATATTTTTCATTCTTTTAACACTCAGAAGATCCCAAGTTTTTTTTTTTTTTACTAACTCTAGTTAACTACAAAGTATTTCAGATAAAGAATATTATTCTTTCTCTTTTTCAGTTGCTCGTGAATTAGAATCAGGATTCTGTAGATCCTCTCCTTTAGGACCTACTGACGAATCAAATGTAAATCAAGATCTAGTACTGCAAGCATCACAAGAATATGTAGAGATTTTCAATAGAAAGTATATGATCTGAAAGATATATAGTAACAGTTTATTACCTAGATGTTTAACATAACATTTTAATTGTTTCCCAGTAAATGTCTGATGTACAAAAAATCTTTATTAAAGGAAATTTTGTTATATCATGTGTAATGAAAGTTTATATATTATTTTAAGCTATGTTTCTTGGCATCTGATTAACTTTTAAGCATATTTTGTACATGGAAACCAGCATTATTGAGTTTTATAGGCTCCAATCTGCCCAAGTAGATCAGACCAAGTTGTCAATAATGTTTCGGGGATGGTAATTGATAGTTTTTTTTTTTTTGTATTTTCCATGTTTTATTACTACACATAGGATTGAGACACATATCATTTTGATATACTGCTGCTAAAGCTATCACCAATGTTTGTATGTATTTCAATTTTTATAGTGCCATAAAGCCTGATAATTTTAATTTAATTTTATTTTTTATTTTTATTTTTATTTTTATTTTTTTTAATTAATTTTTATTGGTGTTCAATTTACCAACATACAGAAAAACACCCAGTGCTCATCCCGTCAAGTGTCCACCTCAGTGCCCGTCACCCATTCCCCTCCAACACCCGCCCTCCTCCCCTTCCACCACCCTTAGTTCGTTTCCCCGAGTTAGGAGTCTTTATGTTCTGTCTCCCTTCCTGATATTTCCCAACATTTCTTTTCCCTTCCTTTATATTCCCTTTCACTATTATTTATATTCCCCAAATGAATGAGAACATACACTGTTTGTCCTTCTCCGATTGACTTATTTCACTCAGCATAATACCCTCCAGTTCCATCCACGTAGAAGCAAATGGTACGTATTTCTCGTTTCTAATTGCTGAGTAATATTCCATTGTATACATAAACCACATCTTCTTTATCCATTCATCTTTCGATGGACACCGAGGCTCCTTCCACAGTTTGGCTATTGCGGCCATTGCTGATAGAAACATCGGGGTGCAGGTGTCCCGACGTTTCATTGCATCTGAATCTTTGGGGTAAATCCCCAACAGTGCAATTGCTGGGTCGTAGGGCAGGTCTATTTTTAACTCTTTGAGGAACCTCCACACAGTTTTCCAGAGTGGCTGCACCAGTTCACATTCCCACCAACAGTGTAAGAGGGTTCCCTTTTCTCCGCATCCTCTCCAACATTTGTTGTTTCCTGCCTTGTTAATTTTCCCCATTCTCACTGGTGTGAGGTGGTATCTCATTGTGGTTTTGATTTGTATTTCCCTGATGGCAAGTGATGCAGAGCATTTTCTCATGTGCATGTTGGCCATGTCCATGTCTTCCTCTGTGAGATTTCTCTTAATGTCTTTTGCCCATTTCATGATTGGATTGTTTGTTTCTTTGGTGTTGAGTTTAATAAGTTCTTCATAGATTTTGGAAACTAGCCCTTTATCTGATACGTCATTTGCAAATATCTTCTCCCATTCTGTAGGTTGTCTTTTAGTTTTGTTGACTGTATCCTTTGCTGTGCAAAAGCTTCTTATCTTGATGAAGTCCCAATAGTTCATTTTTGCTTTTGTTTCTTTTGCCTTTGTGGATGTATCTTGCAAGAAGTTACTGTGGCCAAGTTGAAAAAGGGTATTGCCTGTGTTCTCCTCTAGGATTTTGATGGAATCTTGTCTCACATTTAGATCTCTCATCCCTTTTGAGTTTATCTTTGTGTATGGTGAAAGAGAGTGGTCCAGTTTCATTCTTCTGCATGTGGATGTCCAATTGTCCCAGCACCATTTATTGAAGAGACTGTCTTTCTTCCAATGGATAGTCTTTCCTCCTTTATCGAATATTAGATGACCGTACATTTCAGGGTCCAATTCTGGGTTCTCTATTCTGTTCCATTGATCTATGTGTCTGTTTTTGTGCCAGTACCACACTGTCTTGATGACCACAGCTTTGTAGTACAACCTGAAATCTGGCATTGTGATGCCCCCAGCTATGGTTTTCTTTTTTAAAATTCCCCTGGCTATTCGGGGTCTTTTCTGATTCCACACAAATCTTAAAATAATTTGTTCTAACTCTCTGAAGAAAGTCCATGGTATTTTGATAGGGATTGGATTAAACGTATAAATTGCCCTGGGTAACATTGACATTTTTACAATATTAATTCTGCCAATCCATGAGCATGGAATATTTTTCCATCTCTTTGTGTCTTCCTCAATTTCTTTCAGAAGTGTTCTATAGTTTTTAGGGTATAGATCTTTTACCTCTTTGGTTAGGTTTATTCCTAGGTATCTTATGCTTTTGGGTGCAATTGTAAATGGGATTGACTCCTTAATTTCTCTTTCTTCAGTCTCATTGTTAGTGTATAGAAATGCCACTGTTTTTCTGGGCATTGATTTTGTATCCTGCCACGCTACCAAATTGCTGTATGAGTTCTAGCAATCTTGGGGTGGAGGCTTTTGGGTTTTCTATGTAGAGTATCATGTCATCGGCGAAGAGGGAGAGTTTGACTTCTTCTTTGCCAATTTGAATGCCTTTAATGTCTTTTTGTTGTCTGATTGCTGAGGCGAGGACTTCCAGAATGATGTTGAACAGCAGTGGTGAGAGTTGACATCCCTGTCTTGTTCCTGATCTTAGGGGAAAGGCTCCCAGTGCTTCCCCACTGAGAATGATATTTGCTGTGGGCTTTTCGTAAATGGCTTTTAAGATGTCGAGGAAAGTTCCCTCTATCCCAACACTCTGAAGGGTTTTGATCAGGAATGGATGCTGTATTTTGTCAAATGCTTTCTCTGCATCTAATGAGAGTATCATATGGTTCTTGGTTTTTCTCTTGCTGATATGATGAATCACATTGATGGTTTTACGAGTGTTGAACCAGCCTTGTGTCCCGGGGATAAATCCTACTTGGTCATGGTGAATAATTTTCTTAATGTGTTGTTGGATCCTATTGGCTAGTATCTTGTTGAGAATTTTTGCATCCATGTTCATCAGGGATATTGGTCTGTAATTCTCCTTTTTGGTGGGGTCTTTGTCTGGTTTCGGAATTAAGGTGATGCTGGCCTCATAGAACAAATTTGGAAGTACTCCATCTCTTTCTATCTTTCCAAACAGCTTTAGTAGACTAGGTATGATTTCTTCTTTAAACGTTTGATAGAATTCCCCTGGGAAGCCATCTGGCCCTGGACTCTTGTGTCTTGGGAGGTTTTTGATGACTGCTTCAATTTCCTCCCTGGTTATTGGCCTGTTCAGGTTTTCTATTTCTTCCTGCTCCAGTTTTGGTAGTTTGTGGCTTTCCAGGAATGCGTCCATTTCTTCTAGATTTCCTAATTTATTGGCGTACAGCTGTTCATAATATGTTTTTAAAATCGTTTGTATTTCCTTGGTGTTGGTAGTGATCTCTCCTTTCTCATTCATGATTTTATTAATTTGAGTCTTCTCTCTCTTCTTTTTAATAAGGTTGGCTAATGGTTTATCTATCTTATTAATTCTTTCAAAGAACCAACTCCTGGTTCTGTTGATCTGTTCCACAGTTCTTTTGGTCTCGATATCATTGAGTTCTGCTCGAATTTTAATTAACTGTCTTCTTCTGCTGGGGGTGGGGTCTATTTGTTGCTTTTTCTCTAGTTCCTTTATGTGTAAGGTGAGCTTTTGAATTTGAGATCTTTCCAGTTTTTGAATGGATGCTTGTATTGCGATGTATTTCCCCCTCAGGACTGCTTTTGCTGCATCCCAAAGATTTTGAACGGTTGTATCTTCATTCTCATTAGTTTCCATGAATATTTTTTTTTCTTCCTTAATTTCCTGGTTGACCTTTTCATCTTTTAGCAGGATGGTCCTTAACCTCCACGTGTTTGTGTTCCTTCCAAACTTCTTGTTGTGATTAAGTTCTAATTTCAAGGCATTATGGTCTGAGAATATACAGGGGACTATCCTGATCTTTTGGTATCGGTTCAGACCCGATTTGTGACCCAGTATGTGGTCTATTCTGGAGAAAGTTCCATGTGCACTCGAGAAGAATGTGTATTCAGTTGAGTTTGGATGTAAAGTTCTGTAGATATCTGTGAAATCCATCTGGTCCAGTGTATCATTTAAAGCTCTCGTTTCTTTGGAGATGTTGTGCTTAGAAGACCTATCTAGTATAGAGAGAGCTAGATTGAAGTCACCAAGTATAAGTGTATTATTATCAAAGTATTTCTTCAGTTTGGTTATTAATTGGTTTAAATATTTGGCAGCTCCCACATTCGGAGCATATATATTGAGGATTGTTAAGTCTTCTTGTTGGATAGATCCTTTGAGTATGAGATAGTGTCCCTCTTCATCTCTCACTATATTCTTCAGGGTAAATTTTAATTTATCTGATATAAGGATGGCAACCCCTGCTTTCTTTTGAGGACCATTTGAATGTTAAATGGTTCTCCAACCTTTTATTTTCAGGTTGTAGGTGTCCTTCTGTCTAAAATGAGTCTCTTGTAGACAGCAAATAGATGGGTCCTGCTTTTTTATCCAGTCTGAAACCCTGCGCCTTTTGATGGGGTCATTAAGCCCGTTCACGTTCAGAGTTACTATTGATAGATATGAGTTTAGTGTCATCATATCTATTCAGTCCTTGTTTTTGTGGATTGTTCCACTGAACTTCTTCTTAAAGGGGAATTTTAAGAGTCCCCCTTAAAATTCCTTGCAGAGCTGGTTTGGAGGTTACATATTCTTTCAGTTGCTGCCTGTCTTGGAAGCTCTTTATCTCTCCTTCCACTTTGAATGAAAGCCTTGCTGGATAAAGTATTCTTGGTTGCATGTTCTTTTCATTTAGGACCCTGAATATATCCTGCCAGCCCTTTCTGGCCTGCCAGGTCTCTGTGGAGAGGTCTGCTGTTACCCTAATATTCCTCCCCATAAAAGTCAGGGACTTTTTTTCTCTTGCTGCTTTAAGGATCTTCTCCTTATCTTTGGAATTTGCAAGCTTCACTATTAAATGTCGAGGTGTTGAACGGTTTTTGTTGATTTTAGGGGGGGATCTCTCTATTTCCTGGATCTGAATGCCTGTTTCCCTTCCCAGATTCGGAAAGTTTTCAGCTAGGATTTGTTCAAATACATATTCTGGCCCTCTGTCCCTTTCGGCGCCCTCAGGAACCCCAATTAAACGTAGGTTTTTCTTCTTCAGGCTGTCATTTATTTCCCTTAACCTATCCTCATGGTCTTTTAATTGCTTGTCTCTTTTTTCCTCAGTTTCCCTCTTTACCATCAACTTGTCTTCTATGTCACTCACTCGTTCTTCCACCTCGTTAACCCTCGTCGTTAGGACTTCTAGCTTGGATTGCATCTCATTTAATTGATTTTTAATTTCTGTCTGATTGGATCTAAATTCTGCAGTCATGAAGTCTCTTGAGTCCTTTATGGTTTTTTCTAGAGCCACCAGTAGCTGTAAAATAGTGCTTCTGAATTGGCTTTCTGACATTGAATTGTAATCCATATTTTGCAACTCTGTGGGAGAGAGGGCTGTTTCTGATTCTTTTTTTTGAGGTGAGGTTTTCCTTCTAGTCATTTTGCTCAGTGCAGAGTGGCCAAAAACAAGTTGTATTGGGAAAAGGAGAAAAAGAGAGAGAAGGAAAGAAAAGAGAAAAAGAAAAAAGAGAAAGAAGAAAAAAAGGGAAAAAGAGAAGAAAAAGAAAGAAAAAGAAAGAAAGGAGAAAAAAGAAAAAAAAAGGGTGGGGTGAGGTGGGGGAAGCAATCAGAAATCAAGAAGAAAGAAAGAAAAAAAAAGCACAAAACAAAACAAAAAAAACACAAAAAAAAAACAAAAACAAAAACAAACAAAAACAAAAACCACGGGGAGTATCTTCTGATTCTGTATACTTTAAGTCTCTTGACTTCCCTTGGAACTGGTCCGTCTCCTTGGTCTTCTGGGGGAGGGGCCTGCTGTGCTGATTCTCAGGTGTTAGCACTTGGGGGAGCTGCTCTGCCCCTGCCTGGTGCAGGGCTCAGTGGGGGTTGTTCACCCCGTGAGGCCCCAGGAGGAAGCCACAGTGGCGGGGGCAGCTCTGGGACCCTGGAGTCAGCTCCCGCAGTAGCTCCGGGGCTCTCCGTCTGCAGGGCCTGGGGGCTCCCGGGCGGGGCCGCTGATCTGCTCAGCTCGGGGCAGGAGCCTCCTTGCTGTCCTGGGCCCTCCCGGCCTCTGCCTGTCCCGGGGGAGGCCGGATCCTGGGCTGTGTCCCGGCGCCCTGTGCTCCGGCGCCTGCGCTGTTGGATTCGCGCTCCCGGCGGTGCAGCCCCCTCCGCGGAGCCGCCGCCCGAGCCCCTCCGAGCTGCTCCGGGTCCCGCCCGAGCGCTGCAGCCTTTAGGGAGCTCGGCGCACTCTCCCGGGGCGCAGTTCCTCTGTTACTGTCCCCGGGAGCCCGAGGGCGTCCCCGCCTTTCTGGGGATCCTGCTCCAATTCCCCGGGAGGCCTTTCCCCCGGGAAGGTCAGTGCAGCTCCTGCTCCTCCGGGACGGGGCTCTCCTGTCCTGGGGACACTCGCCCCGGCCTCAGCCCAGCTCCTCGGGGCCCCTCCCCCTTGGAGGCCTTTTGTTCCTTTATTTCTTTTTCCCCGTCTTCCTACCTTGATAGAAGCGCGAACTCTTCTCACTGGAGCGTTCCAGCTGGTCTCTCTTTGAATCTCAGGCCGAATTCGTAGATTTTCAGGATGATTGGATGGTTTTCTAGGTAATTTGTTGAGGACAGGTGACTTGGAGACCCTACTCCTCCGCCATCTTGCCCCTCCCCCTGAATAGGTATTATGATGACACTAAATACATATCTTTCAGTAGTAACTCTGAACGTGAATGGGCTTAATGACCCCAACAAAAGGTGCAGGGTTTCAGACTGAACAAAAAAGCAACCTCCCGCCTCCCAAAAAAGAGCAAGACCCATCTATTTGCTGTCTACAAGAGACTCATTTTAGATGTAAGGACACCACAGCCTGAAAATAAAAGGTTGGAGAACCATTTACCATTCAAATGGTCCTCAAAAGAAAGCAGGGGTAGCCATCCTTAAATCAGATAAACTAAAATTTACCCTGAAGACTGTAGTGAGAGATTAAGAGGGACACTATATCATACTTAAAGGATCTATCCAACAAGAGGACCTAACAATCATGAATATTTATGTACCTAATATGGGAGCTGGTCAATCAATTAATAACCAAAGTTTAGACATACTTAGATAATAATACACTAATACTGGGAGACTTCAACACAGAGCCTTGTGCAAATGACACATCTTCTAAGCACAACATTTCCAAAGAAACAAGAGCTTTAAATGATACACTGCACCAGATGATTTCACAGATATTTACAGAACTTTACATCTAAACGCAACCAAATACACATTCTTCTCAAGTGTACATGGAACTTTCTCCAGAATAGACCACACACTGGGTCACAAATCAGGTCTTAACCGATACCAAAAGATTGGGATTGTCACCTGCTTATTTTCAGACCATAATGCTTTGAAACTAGAGCTAAATCGCAAGAAGAAATTTGGAAGAAACTCAAACACATGAAGGTGAAAGAGCACCCTGCTAAAAGTGAATGGAAAAGCAGGAAATTAGAGAAGAATTAAAACGTTTCATTAGAAACTAGTGAAAATGAAGATACAACCGTTCAAAATCTTTGGGATACAGCAAAAGCAGTCGTAAGAGGGAAATACATCGCAATGCAAGCATCCCTCAAAAAATTGGAAAAAAGAACCCTCAAATACACAAGCTAAACTTGCTCCTAAAGGAACTGGAGAAAGGACAGCAAAAAACCTATACCCAACAGAAGAAGAGAGTTAATACAGATTTGAGCAGAACTCAATGAACTAGCAAAAGTAATGTGGAAGAAATCAACAAAACTAGGAGTTGGTTCTTTGAAAGAATCAGTAGGATAGATAAACCATTAGCCAGTCTTATTAAAAACAAAAGAGAAAATACACTAATAAAATCACGAATGAAAAAGAAGAGATCACCACCAATACCAAGGAAATATAAACGAATTTCCAAAGGCAGATGGTTCAACCACTGGGCCACCCAGGTGCCCCTGCTCTTCAGTTCTGTCATATTAATCCACAGGAATTTTGATATACTTACTATCTTACAGATCACCATGGTTACTGATTATATGGATTACTTCATGCTAATATTATGAGGTACATAGGGAATAGTCTGGAAGTTTGTGAAAAAAATTTTCCCCAGGTAATTTTTGTCAACCTTTACAAAAAAAGGAGAAACAGAGAAAACGGTTGGCCATGTAGCCAACCCTTAACAGAAGGGCTGGAGAGAAAGACTAAGAAATCACAGGCATACAGATGACAGAAGAAAATAGAAGCCTAAAGAACCAAAGAAATAACCTTAAGTTTACCAATATGAAAGAGTAAAGAAGGACCTCACAAGATAATTTCTGAGTTTTAACATAATCATAGAAATGTTATCAACAGAATGAAAGGGGAAATAAGAGCTGCGGCCAACTAAAAGCAGTCATCAGAAGGGATTTCTCTTGCTTATTAATTTAGCAATAATATTTTGTGTAAAAAGTTAAAGATGACATATATTCACATTTATGTGAATATTATGACAGAACTATTTCAGATTTTGAAAAATCATACAAATGAAATTATACCACAAAAAAATGTTCACATTTCTTTAAACTTATTTTTTCTTAGTAATCTCCACAACCCAATATGGGGCTTGAACTCACAACCTCAAGACAGGAGTCACACTCTTTAGACTGAGCCAGCCAGGCACCCCAAAAATCTTAATATATGTAACCACTATTTTTTTAAAAAAAGATTTTTTTATTTATTCACGAGAGACATGGGGAGAGAGAGAGGCCAAGACACAGGCAGAGGGAGAAGCAGGATCCATGCAGGGAGCCGACGTGGGACTCGATCCCAGGTCTCCAGAATCATGCCCAGGGCTGAAGGTAGGCACTAAACTGCTGAGCCACCCAGACATCCCTGTAACCACTATTTTTGATTCATAGGATATTATCACACAGCAAAATCATCTCCTGGTAGTCTTTTAAATATTCAGGTATTTTTTCTCTCAATCCAGGTTGAAAAAATTTACTTAAAATGGCACTGAAACAGAATGTCCAGCCCCATATAAGTATAGAAACACCAAAAGGCAAGAGTTAATTAGCCAGGCCAGGCTACAGGTTAACCACCTGCAGTAGGTGATTAGGGTAGGGGGAGAAGGCTGGCATGGCCTTTTCTTCTTTCCTGCTTAATTCCATCTCTCCTCTCACAGCTGGCTGTCTGGTCTGACTTTGCCAGGGTCAAAACTATAGGGAGTGGTTGAGTTCTTATCTGGCTGATGCTACTGTTTGGTTTCTTTTAAAGATTTATTTGAGAGAAACAGAGAGAGAGAGAGAGAGAGAGAGAGATTGCACAAGAGAGCATAAGCAGAATGAGGGAGAAGCAGGCTTCCCACTGAGCAGGGAGTCTCACACAGGGGCTCCATCCCAGGACCCTGGGATCAAGACCTGAGCCAAATGCAGCCACTTAACAGACTGAGCCACCCAGGCTCTCCTGGCTGTAAAATGGTTTTAAGCAGGCTGGATTTGGCAATTTTTTTTTTAGTTTTTTTTTTTTAAGATTTTATTTATTCATGAGAGACAGAGAGAGATGCAGAGACAGAGAGAGAAGCAGGCTCCATGCAGGGAGGCCGATGCAGGACTCGATCCCGGGACTCCAGGATCATGCCCTGGGCTGAAGGGAAGCACTCAACCACTGAGCCACCCAGGCATCCCTAGGTTTTTGTTTTAAAGCAGGCTCCATGCCCAATATGGGGCTTACACTCATGACCCCAAGATGAAGAGTCACATGCTCTACTGACAGAGCCAGCCAGGTGCTCAGCAATTATTTTAAAGCTGACTCTCTCAGGGCCACTTTGGTACCCACAGCTGATCTGATCTGCAATTCCCTTGACCTGAGTGAATACAGTTCATTCGGTCAGGCTCTCTTTCTTCTTAGCTCTTAAGGAGTCCACATATCCATCCTGGACTGTCTTCTTCTGAAGCCTCTGCACCTCCAGAGGTGCACTTTAGACTCTATCTAAAATAGAGTCCCCATGAGGGCTCACTCTCCACACGTAGTATCTGGCCCTTCATAAGCACTCAAGCAGTTTTTGTCAAACCAAATGCTGAGAGTGCAGAACAGCTTAATCTCCCTTCATTAGCCAAAGCACCTTACCAGCCCTCTCAGGTTCCAGGTTTCCTGAATATAAGGAAACAGTCATACTTCCAGAACAGCAAGAGATTCCTATCAAGCTCTCCAAACTAGTTTTGAGAAATACGTACCTGCTCACCCTCCCACTCAGGCAGCTTTGTAATTAGCTTTGTAATTTTCTTTCTCTTTAAATGGATTCTTAAATTCATAAGATTATCTACTCATCATACTACCATATGATGCAAGACTGAAGACAACACAGCATTTATATATAACTAAATTAAGTCCATGGCCTAAATGGAGTTGGGGATCCACATTCTTATCTAAAAGGATGTGTATTCACCTGTAATAGGATGAGGGCAAGAGAGAATTTGCACAGAAATAAAGTCCTCAGTTCATATATATATCAACTCTCCCGATTCTTTTTTTTTAATTTTATTTATGTATTCATGAGAGACAGACAGAGAGAGAGGGGGGGGGGGCAGAGACACAAGCAGAGGGAGAAGCAGGCTCCATGCAGGGAGCCTGACATGGGACTCCATCCCAGGTCTCCAGGATCACACCCTGAGCTGCAGGCGGTGCTAAACCGCTGCACCACCAGTGCTACCCAACGCTCCCAATTCTTATGTCCACAGGTAGGTGTTATTTTTTCAATCCAAAGACCAAGTCTACATTCCAACATATTTTACTGAAATGTTGCATACTTAAGAAACATACTCATAACCAGCTGGACTGAAGTGACTTGGTATTTACTTAAAAATGAATATAAACAAATAAAAGTAATATCCAAACATAAAACATGTATCCGTGACCAAAAATAATAAATAAATAAAGGTTACATGTCAAACTCTGGCATTCTGGTAGCTTTGAATGGATAGCTCTGAAAAGTTTACCAGTCCTCTTTAGGTCTATTCTTATTAAACTGCTTTGGTTGCAGTATGATTCAAAATAAGTGAGAGAGATTCACTTTCAGTACAATGATGAATGGAGGCAGACAAATCATTCCCATTTTTAAGAAGGCAACTATAAAGTTGAATAAAATTATTTTAAAAACAACCACCTCAGCACTCTGGAAATCTACCCAAGACCTACGGCAAACTGTTTCTTCATGAAAACCACGTAAGTTTGGTGAGAGCTGCATTAAGTCTGTGGTGCTGTGCTCTCACTTCCCATGCCAGAACTTGTCACTGCCAGAAGGGACTTCCTTGACCTGATGCAGAGTAAGTCAAAGGGTGACCTCTATGCTAAGCACACAGGGTTCTCTCGCCTGAGGCTGCAATCCTGTTAAGGGCAAACACGGTAAGAGTAGAAAGGTATTTAACTGGAAGTTCTGAGAGGTAAGACAGCCATGTGGATTTGATAAGCACTCCATACACTTCAGATTTACCAGAGGCACGCAGAACAGGAACTGAAATTGGTTCAAGCCACCCACATCCCACTGTTGCCAAGGTGTACACATCCACACAAAGGAGCAGCAAAAAACAAAAACCAGGGAAGACCTGAAAATGACCCAAATGTTGAATGGACTTGCAATCCCACACAGATCCATCAGCAGAGTAGAAGGCAAGAATGATGGGGTCGGAACACAAACTCTGCCCAATCTTTGGCTAAATGTTAAGGTCTGCAGACAAAGCAATCGTTAGGAACCAAGATTAAAACATTTTAAAAATGAACAGAGACATCAATGGCTACATACTGTAGTAGAGATGACTTCATAAATTTATTGGAGGCAAGTTACTAAACATAACAAAATCCTCTGGGGAAGAAATACTTTCCCTTACTAACGAAAAAAAAGCATTAAGTAGAAACTGTCCATTTCCAGATGGTAGATTTAGTAAAGATTTAGAAGCAGCTATATGGACATGGTCAAAACAGTAATGGAAGTCATGTTTAATGAATTAATGAAAACCATGATGAAAATGATGCAATGCAAGAAGAATCTCAATAAAAAAGATACAAAGTAGGGATCCCAGGGTGGCGCAACAGTTTAGCACCTGCCTTTGGCCCAGGGCGCAATCCTGGAGACCCGGGATCGAATCCCACGTCGGGCTCCCGGTGCATGGAGCCTGCTTCTCCATCTGCCTATGTCTCTGCCTCTGCCTCTGTGTGTGTGTGTGTGTGTGTGTGTGTGTGTGTGTGACTATCATAAATAAAAGTAAATAAATAAATAAATAATATACAAAGTAAATTAAAGAATTGAATAGAAACTTAGAGCTAAAAAATACAGTACCTGAAATGAAAATTCAACTGATTTGAGATGACAGAAGAATCAGTGAACTTCAATAATCAATAGAAATTATTCAATCTTATGTAGAGAGGGAGAAAAAACAATGAAGAAAATGAACAAAGCCTCAGAGACCATATCAACATTAACTGTACCAACACACATGTCAGGAGACTCCCAGAAGGACAAGACAGAAAAAGACAGATAAATGTATCTGAAGAAATAACTGCCAAAAACTGCTTAAATTTGATAAAAAGCTAATCTACAGATCCATGAAACCCATTAAACCCCAAATAGTAAAAACACAGGGACATCCACATCTCAACACATCATCATAGTAAAACTTGTAAAAGATAAGGATAAGCAAACAAAACCAAAACAAAACTTTGAAATCATCAAGAGAAAAAAAAAAAAAAACTTCAGAAAAGGAAACCAAAATTATGATTAACAGCTGACTCCTCACAAAAAAAAAAAAAAAAAAAAAAAAAAAAAGCCAGGAGTCTATGGGATAACATATTCAAAATGATTAAAGAAAAAAAAATGTCAGGATCCCTGGATGGCTCAGTGGTTTAGCTCCTGCCTTCAGCCCAGGGTGTGATCCTGGAGACCCAGGATCAAGTCCCACATCAGGGTCCCTGCATGGAGCCTGCTTCTCTCTCTGTGTCTCTGCCTCCCTCTCTCCCTCTCTCTGTGTCTCTCATGAATAAAATAAAAAAGAAAAAAAAGGCAATCATGTATTCTATAGCCAGCAACACTATACTTACAAAAAAGAAAAATAAAAGACATTCCCAGAGAAAGAGTGAGGAAATAAGATTATATAAAGCACAAGTTTTGTCACTGTATTGTTGAACTGCTGTAACATGCACAGATATAACATGACACTAAGAGCACAGAGAAGAAGATGAGATATACTGAAACAAAGTTCCTACATTTAACCAGAATTAAAGTAGACTGATGGCCATCCCTAGATCAACCACTAAGATGTAATTCAAAAAGGAAGAGAAGGATCTATTTATATATGAGAAAAACAGGAAACAAAAAGCAAAATAGGAGGTGCAAAAACAATTATATCAATACTAACTGTGAATTAACTAAACACTACAATGAATAGAGATGGTTGGACTGGATAAAACAAACAAGATCCGGGGATCCCTGGTGGCTCAGAGGTTTAGTGCCTGCCTTCAGCCCAGGGCATGATCCTAGAGTCCTGGGATCGAGTCCCACATCGGGCTCCATGCATGGAGCCTGCTTCTCCCTCTGCCTGTGTCTCTCTCTCTTATGAATAAATAAATAAAATCTTTTAAAAAAGAAAAAAGTAAGATCCTTCGATAAAGCACTTGTATTCAGAATATACGATCTCTTACAACATATAAGACAACCCAAAAGTGATGGTGAGGGTCGTCTGAATGGACATTTCTCCAAAGAAAATATACAAATGGTCATAAAACAGGGGAGGTATCACTAGTGTAGATAAATGTATATAAATCCATGAGATATTATTTCACTCACACTAAAATGACTTTATCAAAAAGACCATAAAAACATACTGTAGCAGATGTAGAGAATGATGCATCAGGTTCTTTAAAAAGTAAGCAGAAACTTACTACGCAACCCAGCAATTTCAATCCTAGAAGTCTATCCAAGAAAAATGAAAACATATATCCACACAATGACATGTATACACACAGGGAGAGGGAAGGAGGGAAAGAAGGACGAAGGAGAAACAAAAGGGGAAAGAGAGGTGGGCAATTAAAAAGTGAGATAATGAATCTGGACCAAGGTATATGGGACTTCCTTGTATTATTACAGTAATATTTCTGTAAGTTTGAAATCAGATCAAACTGTAAAATTAAAAAAAAAAAGGCGAAGATATTATATAGCAAACTCCATCAACTTCAATGAAGACCATATACAGCTTAAGAATTATTAGAAAACTGTAGGTAACTTTAATAAAATAACTTCAAGAATATAATTTGGTTGTAAAACCAATACAATGAGCTCTAAAAATTCTAAAAAAATTTTTCACTTAATAAAGTCATCTGTAAATCCTGTAATATGTTCATATTCACAAAATCTGAATGAAAAGCAAACAACTTTCCATTTCTAACATGGTAATTCAAAGTTCATTTGAAGGGACTGGGATTTGGGGTTAATTTTATTCAATACCAAGCATAATTATATAATAATTCAGATTTTGAAGTGACTCACTTTTTATTTAATGAAATACTTGCTGCTCTGAAATAAATTTCATTAGTAAGAATGATGATGATGTTAAAAAAAGACAATGAAAATGCAAGCTGCATCTCTAAAAGGTTATAATCATTTAAATTATGATTATATCTTTACATTTACAGCTCTCTACTTTTAGATAGACAAAAACAAAAGCAGAACTATTTTATATTACGGACAACCTGGAACATAATTAAGTGCATCTTAATGAAGTTTCCACTGACATGAATAGAAGTATGGTTCACCAACAAATGGTACTATCTAAAAACAAAGACACTCCTTCAACAATTTTACTTTGCCAAGTAAAAATACTTTCCAAGTGCTAAAAGCACAATTTTTATTCGCATCTAGTAGAGGAACCAACCATGAAATCCTTACTTATTTTCAACTGAATAACTGACATGTCTCTAACAAGCTATTTTCAATCCTAACAGTCCTTTATTTTCTTTAACATATTTGCTATGAGTTGATAACTTGCAATAGGTGTCATCATGAGACTAACCAAAACTAGACTAAACGTGACAAGAGACAAAGTGTTTCACACCCTTGAGTGATATCAAGTCAAGAATGAGAGAAAAGCATTGCAAAAGGAGACTACTGAAATGCTACTTATTTATTCTTGCAGTAAAACCAGCAATGCATCCATTTTAAGAATTATCATCTCACTTCCAATTTCTTTCCCTCAAGAACAATTTGAATCTCTTTGGCATCCAAAGTCTCATAAGTTAGTAAAGCTTCTGCTAGATTCTTATGCTCTTTTGCATGAGTCTTCAAGATATGTTTTGCTCGTTCATATGAGTCCTGAAATGGAAAAGCAGGTATCTTAGAAGCAGAAAACTTAGAAGAAGCAAAAACCATAAATAAGAAGAAAAAAAAGGATATGCCTTAAAAAAAAATGTGAAATCTATTCATTTCTATTTATAAAAGATAAAAGCACTGGGCTCTATGCCCAGCATAGATGGACAGGTAGATAGAAAAGGAAGCTTGGTTCTCAAAGATGAGATTTGCAAATGTTCTATTTTTAACCTCAAAATTTATCACATGGATAAATAAAGACTACTTAGGGAGTTACTTAAATATATATAAGTATATAATGTATCTGTTTTTTAGGTAAAATCTATGAACAAATAAATCTTTCAGAAATGTACTGAGAGAGGATATGAATTGAGTTAGAAGTTTTATCGGGTTTAAGGTATCTTACTCTTCAAACACTTGCAGAGCACCATTTTGTGTCAGATTCCATGACAGTTTGTGGAAATAGGAACGTGAATGAGAATGATGGGGACTCCTGCTTTTCTGCTTTTCCTGATGCTTTTCCGGCATCCTAGAAGAAACGAACGTGCAATTAACAGACAGTTGCCCAGGATAAGCATCCTTTTAGGGCAAATAGAAGGTGCAGCAGGGAAGGGAGGCTTTAGGGAAAGCTATTCCGAGGGGTGATATCTATGTTGAGAGCTGAAGGATGGGCTGAATGGGGATGCAAGACCATTCTGGGGCAGAGCAGATGACAGAAGTCCCTGAGAGAGCATATTCCAGTTTATTATTTTTTTAAAGATTTTATTTATTTATTCATGAGAGACATAGAGACACAGAGAGAGGGGCAGAGAGACACAGGCAGGGGGCGAAGCAGGCTCCATGCAAGGAGCCCGGCGTGGGACTCGATCCCAGAACTCCGGATTCAGGCCCTGGGCTAAACTGCTGAGCCACCCAGGGATCCCCCGCACATTCCACTTTAAAAGCAGTTCACTGTGACTCAGATATAGACTACGAGGACCAGAGTTTACTGTCTGAGGCTGGAGAATAAAGTTGGGTTTTCAAGGGTTTTGAAAACTATTCCAAGGAGTCAAGACTTTATTGTCTGAGCATTGAGATGCCACTAAATGATTTTTAAATCAATGTAGTTTTGATTTAGTATCTGATTCCGTTTACCACCTTCAGCCAGATAAGTTGGCAGCATTTCCACTTTCTGGATGGGACGAATAAGGCCCAGAAGAACACATTTCAATGTTGGTGGAGTTGATTTAATTCTCTTCATGACAGTATCAGGGCTTCTAACTCCTACCCTCCCACCCTCTCCCTTCCTTCTTTCTGGTTGTTATTCTTGTCAAACATAAAGCTATTTATCCACCATCCTTAACTTTTCCCAAGGAATATCCATGCACTCACGCAGCTTCTAATAACCAGACCCCTGAGTGGAAGCCAGTGACCTCACAGGTGGCAGGGCTTGTATGTGGATGGATACCATATTGTGCACTGGGCTGGAATTCTCTGTTCTTCTTCACTAGGAAGCTGGATTTGTACCAGGAACCTCTTATCTGAAAAGGCAACTATCCGCTGTGGAGAACAGAGCTGGTTTGACGAAGTGGAGAGGCGCTCAATATTGGTCTGCCCACGCTTTGGGCATGCGTGAGCACTCACAGCAAAACACAGCTGGCATGTCTAATTTTAGCCTTGACTGCCTTGAAAAGGGACCCTTAAAGGAAATATATTTTCGCTGAAACCATTTGTATTATAATGTAATAGCTGATAGACATGTCAGAATATTACTTATTATAGGTGGGGAAAAACTCTGTCAAGTAATTGTGCTTTTTTTTTTATGATGACATCGGGAAAGTGATTAAAGCATCCCTGAATCAAAATCATCATAGATAGACAGTGAGAGAACCAGTGATTTTATTTATAAAGACGCCTGTAAACCTAATGGGGTACCTCCTTTGATGCTTACAAAATGGATGTAAGGATAAGAATGATCATTTCGGCTATGGTAAGTTGATCATTGTGAGCTGATGATGCAGGGCTTGCTAATAGTAGTCCTGGCACAGACTCTCAAATTTCTTCAATACTGAGCATCCTCCGTGTCCTCCGAGAAGTAAAAGGTTAGTTTCTGAACCAGGTCTTGGATTCATGTGGCTTTCGTATGTTAACAGCTTTTGAAAGCATCTGGGACACACTTGTTCCATTTTAACCAGCACGGGTCGTCCGTCTGCTTTTATTTTTGTCTTTCTCTTCCTCCTCCCTTGTCCTCTCTTTCCTCCCGTGTCTTCTGTGTTTGGTTTAGCACTGTGGCTTACCTTGCAGCTTGGCAAGAAAAAAACAGGCAGCTCTTGTGTGGGGTAGATGGAGGGAAGGATGAGAATCCACTGCCCGAATTTGCGTTCCCTGGGTTCAGTTCCAGCGGCAGCAGCTTTGCTGCAAAAATTGCTTTGCTATTCGAGGTAGCCAGCAGAGGGCATCAGAACTTTGCCTGCAGCAGGGGTTGAAGCAGGCTTTTTTTTTTTTTTTTTTTTTCTTGGAGGAAATCCTGCACCCTTCTGGACTGCATACCCTGCTCCCTGGAGAGGTTCCACCCACCAGCTGGAAGGAGAGGAAGTGAATGAAAGGACAGGATGAGCCGGAACACCTTGTCACTCTGGAAGGGAGACAGCAGCAACCAGGCTGTGCAAGGTTGTTTTGTTTTTCTTTTCCCCTTTCTCTTTCTCTTTTTCTTTTTTTTTGTTTTCTTTCTTTCTTTTCTTTCTTTCTTTCTTTCTTTCTTTCTTTCTTTCTTTCTTTCTTTCTTTCTTTCTTTCTTTCTTCTTTCTTTCTTTCTTTCTTTCTTTCTTTCTTTCTTTCTTTTTTTCCTTTTTCTTTAAGGTGGGGAAAGAGACAAACAGGAGACAGGAAGCTGATCTGCAAGGATTCAGAATTGTGCTAAAAAGACTTTGATTTTTTTCTTTTCTCTCTTTACAAACGCTGGCAATTGACATGACTACAGACAGCCTGGGTAGAGAACAAAGTGCCTCATGCCAAGTGGACCCTGGCAGCTGCGGGAAGGAAGGCACAATCTGGGAAGGCTGTGTGTGTGTGTGTGTGTGTGTATGTGTGTGTTGTTCTACCAATACCTTTCCTTTTTTCTCTTTTTCTTTCTATCTTTCTTTTTATTTCTTTTTCGGTGTGTTTCTTTTTTAAATTCCTGCCGTCTTGGAACTAGCGAGTGGTGGAAGACGAAGGATCTCTGAAGCCTCATCAGTCATCGGGACCCTCAGGAATAGTGGTTTAAGAGGACGCTCGGCCTGGGGCACTATACCCTGTCATCGAGTTCCCTGCCTCAGACATAAAGATTCCAGCTCCATGGGCAAATGCCTGGATCAGCCACAAATGTACCCCCAGTACACTTACTACTATCCTCGCTGTCTCTAAACCAAGGTATGGCTCGACCCACAGTCTGGCAAGCAGTGTGGTATCCTGCACTTGGGATGGGAAACAGGCATGTGGATTATTATTTACCTCCCCTTTCCCATCACCTCTTCCTGCTTCTTTGAAATTAGTAACATACCAATGGAGTTAATGAGGCAGAGGAGAATATGAGAAGAAAGCAAGCCCTGGGATTGTGGTTTTTCTCTTTTAGCAGAGATAATAGTTTCACTCGTGTTCCTTTGTTGTTATTTGGCAACATAAAAATGTTCCTGATATCCGTAGTAAAGTGCTTTGCAGATGGACAGGGTTGTTAGAAAGGAGATTGTGACAGTGATTATCAGGAACAACAATACAATTTCAGAGCCTTTTCGGGTGAGCTGTTCTTTGTGGCTCTTAAAGGGTTTTTCTCACTGGATAGGATGCACCAGCGTGGGGGCAACTCAAACTTTTAATCAGGGGGTATAGAATGAAAGAAGGGTGTGAGAAGGCATAGTACGACTAACTGACGTCCCTTAGAGATTGTTTGCATGTGCTTTTGTTTTTGTGTATTTGCCTTACATATGTTATCTTATATGGAGGGTGATCAAGACTCTAGAGACTGAAGTTTGGAGCTTTACAATAGATGTTCTTTACTTTTCGAAGCTCTGTTTTTCTGTGCTGGCTGCCATCAGGAGGCCTGTGGGTCTTGTAACGGGATGAAATATAACTGATGATAATTGGACACGAATTGGTTAAATACTTTAGTCTTTATGCGTGTGCGAATGATCATTACGGGGCCAGTGGAAAGCCCATGTAACTAAGCAGTGGGCAGTGCCGACCATGAACTTTATCCTGCAGTTCAGACATGAAAGGCTCCCAGGTGTGAAATCACTGCTCCAATTTGTTAGTTAAATTGGACTTGATTGAGTTGGGGGGGGGGGGTGTCGGTAGAGTTCGAAGCGGTACCGCTTCAAACATATGGCTTGTGTTTCTTTACAGATGATATTAATTTTGTATCGCATTAGCCAGACTCCACTGTCTTCTTAATAAATAAATATGCTGAGAGTGAACAAGGCGTGCCTGAGTAATCTGTGCTGCCACCGGGGCTCGTTGATGGGATTAGTGTTTGGTAATTCATGCTGTAGTTAGCTCTTATTTATTCTGTCTCCTCCAACAATGCCTATTTGTAAACCAGACGAGGCTGCAGACTTTCAGAATTCTATTAAAAATTGTGCTTTTTTTTTCTTTCTTTTTCAATCGCTCCATGACTCGCCCTGCCCCTGCAAGGTCTACTCACATTGCTTTTTGCCCTTGTGAGCATTGAGTTTGTGGGGCTGCTGCTTTAGTAGACCAGCCCTCCTGCTCCCGTGCAGTGCAGTGAGTTTTAACTCTTTGGGGGATTGGGTGGAGAATGCTGTCTGCCTTCCTCAAGGAAATGGCAAAGCAAGGGCAAGTCTAAAAGAGGAAATTTATAGTCATTCCTCATGCCCCCCGCCCCAAGAAATAAACACAACAAACCCAAGAGTTCCAAGAAAAATATCAGACAGCGATCCCTGGGTGGCGCAGCGGTTTGGTGCCTGCCTTTGGCCCAGGGTGTGATCCTGGAGACCCGGGCTCAAATCCCACGTTGGGCTCCCGGTGCATGGAGCCTGCTTCTCCCTCTGCCTGTGTCTCTGCCTGTCTCTCTCTCTCTCTCTCTCTGTGACTTTCATAAATAAAAAAAATTAAAAAAAAAGAAAAATATCAGACATTCCATCCCTTTTACTCATTTGGCTAAATTTTTCCAAATGTTTCAAAATTCATGCTTTCTTTTTGGTTCTTGTTTTTGACTCGAAGTGTATTCAGAAAGGAAACTTTAGATAAAAATGAATGGAATAATTGCTTTCCTGCCTGAGATTTCTTTTAACTTATTGCTAGCAGGAAATAATGTCGTGCACATTATATTAAGGACAGGATGTTGGATGAGCTACACTGATGGGAAGTGTGTGTGTGCGTGTGTGTGTGTGTGTGTGTGTGTGTGAAAGAGAGAGACCGGGAGAGAGAGAGAGAGAGAGAGAGAGAGAGATTGAGGTAAAGAGAGAAAGTGCAGTGGTGAGGGAAAAGAGGAGAGCCTGAAAAACATAGAGGGAATTTTAAAAAAATCTGTTTTGGGGTCCTGTGTAGTTTAGTGTTGTGTAGACAGGCGGCATCTGGATCTTGTTACTTTCAAGCTAGTCAAAGCCATCAACTTCTGGAACATTTTTAAAGAAGCTAGATCCATTAGGTGACCTCAACTGATATTCGGGTAATCAGATCAGGGTGGTGGGGAATATAGGATCAGCTACTTTGGCTATCATGGTAGTTCATATTGATTATTATGTTGTAAACTTTCGACAGAGCTGTGAAGTGGTCGAATACTGTTTCAGTGGCTCTGAAATGATAGACATTAATAACATTCCTGGAAGCTGAACATGTGAAAACGTGCCCTGCTTTGAAACTTGGGCACACAGGGAATGAGAATAGGGTCAATCATACTTTAAAATGTGGGGACTTTCTGGCAGCATGAATACTATGAAAGAAAGCACTATCATGACCCAGTATAGCATGAAAACAACTGGGTTATTTCAGTGTTGTCTTTTTGCTCCTTTTATATTTTTATCTTAAAATATTACCTATAATAATTCTGAGGGGAATACATGCTGCTCATGTTTATTTGGGAAGCAAGCCTTGGTGGAATTCACAAAATCTACAGTCCTAGCCTTGGCTTATAGTTATAATCTATTTTAAAAATCAGAGCTATTTAAAATGATACTGATACATAAAGAATATTTATGGTTGATAAAAATAGAGTTCTGTGGTTGACTATAAAAGTCATATTCTGGTGACATCATAACTTAAGCTGTCCTGTAAAACCAGGTGTTTTTAACTAATCAACAAAAGCCATTTACTGACATTAGTTTGGGGTGAAAAGTCTTTATGAGGTTCTTAAAGAACTCAAAGGTGTATTATTGCATTTATTCAGACAGTACAAAATACTGAACCTTTTCTTTCTACTTAAATGTGTGTGTTAGCTACAGCTGCTCTTTTCTTATGATAAAACAAAATGAGAGTAGGATGTTTAAACAAATGGAAAGGTTTCCCTTTCCTCAAATGCAATTAAAGTTTTAGAAAAACTTGGGGCACTTCCCTGCTTTCTCTGCTCCTCTTATTTTCCCATTACTTTAGAACTAATTCACTACCTTTGTTGCTTAAAAAGAAAAAGAAATTAGAAATAAGTTACTTATGCTTTTCTCCCTTTGAATAATTTTCCAAATGCTTAAATTATTATATTAGATAAATGTACATAGAAGTAAAATGAAAACCCAATGACTAGCTGATAGCTATCTTGTAGCGGTATTGTTCTAGTAGGCATGCTTTCCAAGACCTCGCATTAAAACCTGTCATTTGTCAGTTTTCTTTTGGCCATTTTCCCCCCTATTAAAAGAAGCAATTTAAAAAAGAAACATTGTTTGTGATGGAGCAGAAAAGAAGCAATCTTGATGACATGTTTTAATATTTACATAAGAGCCATAGCCAGATTTTAAAAAAAATCTTCATCAAAACGAATTTGCTGTTTGAAGGCCACCAGAATAATCAGCAAATTTTAGAGAAAGGGGACCAAAAATTAGCTCATTAGCTTAATGATAATATCCATAATCACGTTTGATTGAGTCATAACCTAATATTTCTCAGCAATTTTGTTATAGCCCATTCAAAGCAAGCAACCTGTTGCTATTGTCTTGTGAGACCCAGGGTGAATGGCAATCTGAGTTATTTTGTGGGGGGTTTCTTGGAAAAGCAACTTAATCGTAACTAGGAAGGCTAAAAAGAGTAAAACATGGTCACAGCCTGGTGAATTGATACTTTGTTGCTGAGAAAGATATTTCCCTCATGTGTGGTACCTGGAAAACTTTATCATCTTCTCAAAACTTTAAAATGCATCCAAATGCACACAGCAGCTAGTCCTTCCTTCCATTTCCTTACCCTGACCAGGTCATGATGTTTCTACCGATCCAGGGCATGGTTTCTACTCACGCTGCTTTTCCATCAGCCTACTGCTTTCCCGCCTTTGACCATCTGCTGCCCCTGAAGATCTTGCAGAAAGATCTGTGGGACCCAACAGAGTTTTTGTGGCTGGTGGTACTCGGATCGTATTCAGAACCTGGTGTGAAGTTGGGGTCAGGTATAGGGAGTAACTCATCAACTGCACACTGACTTCAGGCTGAGTTTCCAACCATCTGCAGCCTGGACAGCTGCCCATCTCTCAAAGTCTAGCTAGAGCCCGAGTGATTGTGCCATAGAAAGAGCAAACACTTGAAACACGAAGGACTAAGGAGTAGGGAAAGGAAGAGAGAGGCTCCTATGGGGCAAGGGATATTCTCAAAGATGTGACTGTACAGATCCTTCAAAAGCAAAACAGGACAACCCCTTAACATACTTCTTGCACATGAAAATGTTGAAAATCTTGCAGAGGGAGGGAAAGAGTTTAGAATCTCCTTAGTACTTCCTGCCTCAGATTTGCATTGATAGCCAGAGTTGGTAACTTGCCAGTTTTAAAACAGCCTTGAAAACTCCCAAGTTCTGTTTTCCTTTGAAAGGCTGAAACATACAAAACTGGTTTTCTAAAAATCGTCCAGCAAGAGAACTTTGAGGTACAACTCCAAATATTTCTTTTGCCTCAGGCCGTAATAGGATAGCATGAAACTATGATAAATCTTGTTTGTCTCATTTGAGAATGTACACAATTTTAATTGGTTTTGAATAAGAGAAAAATAGTAACAAGGGGCCACTCTCCCTTTCTAGTTGTCCTGTTTTCTTTACCCCCCCCCCCAATATTAAATTATCTTTGGAATTGTCTTTTCTATAATGCAGTCATTGTTTTCACAGTACTAAGTTTAGTGCCTAGCTAAAAGGAGGAGATATGTAAAAAGTTCATGTTGTTGTTGTCTTTCTCTCCAGAATCATTCTTAATTCAAAAGAAACCTCATGTCAATTTGTTCTAACAGTATCTTCCTAACAGCTTCCTTTCGCTTTCTCTCAGTTTGGGAAAAGAACAATAGAATTATAAATCAAAATTATTTCTCTGAAGTAATTAAATCTATTAGAGGGTTGGAGGTAGGGGTGATTTGCAGGGAGGGAAGCAAAAGAAGAGAAGTAGGATGTAAGTTCATTTCAGGTCTTTCTGGCTCCAGGAATTCTGGAAAGCTTCATTATTGCACTAATATGATTTTACACAATCCTTTTTGACATTATCAGTCTTTTTGGCAGAGAGAGGGCTCAGTCATAATTACGTCCATGCCAAATTCTAAGAAAACCAGTCTTTTCCTTTAAAAGAAAATCTTTTTAGTGTCGGACTTCTTGTTCGGAGTAAATGGTTGATGTTTATCCACAACTGGCTTCGAGTACTACATTAAAATTGTGTTTTGTAACAGTCTCGTAAGCCACAGCTGTATGTGATTAAATAGTATAATACCAAAAGCGTGTGAGAATAGGCTTTTTTATGCTATAGCTGTTGCACAGCAAGAGAGCAGATGGAACCAGAGGGAGAGCCAGGGCAACAGTGTATTTATGTGTTGTAATACCTGCGTTGAGGATACACATTGCTGTTTTTTGCAGTAGTGGGAAAATGCTGACCTATCTTGGATGTCATTGAAAAATACACTTTTTGAAAATGGACATGGACCTATCATACCAATTTTTATTTTAAACAGAGTTACTGTTTAATTAGAAAACATATTTACCGAAGGGTCCGAAACATTTGCAAGTGGAAGGATCATAATGATTTTCCATGCAGCACACATTCAAATAACAAAAGTGAATTTCTCATTTCTGTTTTGAAATCATAACTTTTTTGCTTTTTAAAAATATTTTTAAATGTTTTTTGCTGCTTTAAGCTGTGGAACTATTGTAAGAAAATCATCAGGCCATTTATCCCTAAAAAAGAGTGATAGGTAATGAGGAGAACAAAATAGGTGGTGGTATGATTCTTTTTTTTTTTTTTTTCAGATATTTGGAAATATAGTATTTGGTTTTGCATGCCTATTGTTCCTTTGTGGCCACTGTTAATAAGTATATAATTGTACAAAGGGACACACTTTTGGGTCTATCTCTTTAGCAGGATATCATAATAAAGAGATTTATTTTTCATGGGATGCTTAAACTATAAAGTTTTTGAAAGAAAATCTTCATGAAACCTGTCATCTTGAGTTTTCTTGAGCTTCTGAATCTATAGGATACTAATAAGAGATTTACTAGTAAGTCACTGTTTTCAGGGTCTTGAAAAAGCCTATAGAAGTAGCTGTTGGTTTTCAAATTTCAGACATTATAAAGCAATTTGGAAAGGGGGAAAAAAAAAAGAGGGGGTTGACAGAGATAAGTTGGATTCTTTTGTTTTGTTTTTCATGTTGATATAAGCAGCAAATTTGTTCACATTTAAACTTTTTTTTTTCATGTAGATTTACTGGTCAGGAAGTATATACCATGTGGGATCAGTAACTGGATATAGCTTTGGAATTCAGAACATCGACGTCGAATAGATCACAAATTTCAAGAGTATGGATAATAAATGCTGAGACATGGATTCTGGTTTTGTTTTATTTTGTGGAGGGAGGGAATTCTCTGATTTGTGTGTCAATGGATTGGTTTCAGGTTCTCTAAGATCTCTTCCAGGCTTAGTATTTGTGACTCACACTTTGAGACTAAATGAGCCTGCTTTGATGTATTCGTGGTACTGGGAGATGACCTTGGTTTTGTGCTGTCAATGAGTTTTGTTCAGGTCCCCATCCTTTCTCCAGAGCAGATCAAATACTGCTTTGCCCACTCTGGTGATTGATAAATTTAACTGTCTGCTTCCTTTGCCAATTTAAACCCAGTGTCCCAAGAGAAACACATCCATCACCTGGGAGTGGGTGGAGAGCAGCTCCCAGGGGTAGGACAGAATGACAGGCATCATTTAATCATGGTCATTGCCAGCTTTGTTATTGTGGTTAAAGTTTTCTCCTTTGGGTAAAATTAGAGCTTATCCAAAGATGGTGACAGTGTGATGCTTTCCTTTTCTTCATTTAACTTCCTCTGTGCAGGTGGTTTCAGAACTGAATGGGTAGGCATATGTTTGGCCTAACCAGTGGGGTGATGAAGGCAGAAGGATTGCCTCATGAAGGCCCTGACAACCCTAGTTTTGTGAATGAAACTAGGAGCTAGTGCCAATATGGAAATGACAATTGACAGATGAAATACTATTTTGACTGGAGGTTATAAATCCTTAAAATCCCTAAATTGCTGAATAGTAGCCTTTAAAACATGAGAAAAGAATACTGTAGTAACTATAGTATACGGAGTACGAGGAGGAAGAGAATTACTTCTCCGGGACACATAAGCACAACCGTTATCTTTCTCTCTTTTTCTCACTAAGTACCCTTCTTATTCCCCCAAAAGCTCCTATTAGCCGAATTAATGAAAGTAAATAGAGGGACACTTGGGTGGCTCAGCGGTTGAGCGTCTGCCTTCAGCTCAGGGAATTATCCTGGAGTCCCAGGATCCGGTCCCACGTCAGGCTCCCTGCACAAAGTCTGCTTCTCTCTCTGCCTACGTCTCTGCCTCTCTGTCTCAGTGTCTCTCATGAATAAATAAATAAAATATATTTTTGAAAATAAAGTAAATAGAACCTTGAATTTTGTTTTTATGAATGATAGCCAGATAGAAAAAATAGACTTGACTACATACATATTCCGGCAACCCTGATAATGTCCTGTCTTATTGTGTGGAAAGTAAGAGACAATGGAAGAAAAATAAATCTTGCTATATTCTAAGTATTGGTACTAATTATTTTAGGTATGGAGTTTTTGTTTCAGAGTCAGCTTTCCTACCATTATATTGTAGGGTTAAGAAGTTGGTATACATCACACTTCATATGCTAGAATCTTTGGCTATTTCATTCTTAACTAATGGTTTTCAAGCTGAATATGAATCATGCATAGAATTTAAGGAGTTTTTGAGAAGCCTTCCCATTTTTATCTCGTGTACTGCTATTTATCTTAGTCACATTGCTGATCGATGACGATTTAATGAAAACGAAAATGGTAAACAGAATACTAACTATCTGGGTTTCTGGAACCAGTTAAGATACCTTAAAAGTTTCCTTACATATGTGTGTCACATTTGAAGCTATTATCGATGTCTGTAAACTCTCATATTGCCCCTTTTAAAACTTATCACTCACATAAATTGGTTGGTGGCACCCTGACTATAGCTCCTGTTGAGGTGACTTAGCATTCAAGCAAATATACTTTTAAGCTCCTAGCTAGTTTCAAGTGGATAAGAAGGAGTGTGTACAAAGCTTGGAATAAAATTTCAGAGATTGTTTTCTAGTGTATCATACAAAAAACCCATCTGACATACTTACGATGTTTCATTTCTTCACCTCTTCTCAAGGGATGAGAAAAACATTTTTTTTTGACTTGGTACTCGTCCCTGGAAGGGTTGTGACACTCCTGAATTACCCTCGGCCTTGGCTTTCGGCCCCTAGGCCTCTTGTCCCTTGCTGTGCATACCAATTCAAACTGAACCATTAGAAATAAGGATATTGTGTTTCAGTAAGGCAGGAAATTCTGAAAAAGCATAAAATTCTGACGTCCTTTTTAAAAGTTATTCCAAAAAAAATAAAAATAAAAAAAAAGAAATAAAAGTTATTCCAAAAAATTAACCACTGCTTTTTTTTTTTTTAACCACTGCTTTTAAACATTATTATTATTAGGACAACTAGACTTCGTGTTAACAATGGCAGATTTTCCCTTCCTGGCTTGTTCTTGTTCTTGTGTTTAACTTTGTTAATAAGCTGGAAAAAGATAAGGAAAAGAAATCGGAAGAGATAGGTCAATGAACATGGAAGAATTTCTCTACAAGTTTAGTGACTTCTTTTAGCAACGGGAGTAGTGATGGGTCATTTTAAAAGCTT
The DNA here is from genome assembly GCF_048418805.1 of Vulpes vulpes. NCBI lineage: Eukaryota > Metazoa > Chordata > Mammalia > Carnivora > Canidae > Vulpes > Vulpes vulpes. The sequence goes on along the minus strand of NC_132781.1, from coordinate 102,508,660 downwards.
CATATTTTTGTCTTAGTAGCTCCCATCCTGCAAACTAACAAAGATATTAATATGCATTCATCTTGCACATCGAATTAGAATTTTTTTCTTGCAACAGAATATCTAAAGAGCTTTTATAATTTTGCTGCCAAAACTCTTCGAGTGCAAGTAAATTCATTTATCTGTGCCTGTGAATTTTGGGCCACCATCTTGCACATGAGGGTGTTCTTGCAATGTGAAAAAAATCTAAAGCACAGCATTTCTTGAGGTACAAAGATTATCAGGGGACTAAATAGAACGATGAGTAAAGTTGACAGTGAGTTATGTTTTGTTGATATGCAAACAAACGTTTATCGCTTTTAATTTCACTGTTTTCTCTTTGGCTTGGAGGCAGTGCGTTCTTGTCATCTTGTCAGTGTTTTTGTGGGTTCCTAAAATGGTCAGAAAGCTTGAAAAGCTGGCCATATCTCTACCTATTGTGGCTTTTTTGGCATTGAAGATATCTCTGCATTTTAGAAATCCCAAATTTCCGGGGCGGGACACAAAGTGAAACAGCACAGCGTTTCGGAAAATGTCATTAGCATTCTTTGGCTAAAATATGTCAAAAGCAGACACACTGGATTGACCTTTGGCAGCAAGAGCAACTGAGAGATCCAGATCTGGGTGCCAGGCTCACAGAATCTTTTCATTGTGCAGTTGGTGGAATTGTTTACCACCAATTGAGAAGAAGAAAAAAAAAAAGACCTCGAATGTAACAGGTGTTTCCCTGCACTTCCAGCTTAGGGGTAGAGACAGGAGGCAAGTCAATGGCATGATATGTACTTTATGGCATAATCTTTCTAAATTCTTCTGTTTGTAAATTGGGTCATGGATTCGTTGCATGTATTAAAACGGCCACCTCCTTGTGTTCCTCAGTGTCCATGGTTATTTACCCAGAATCACTTCTCTTGAATACACGTGTCTCTTAAAGAATCCATGTACCTATAAGTATGCACACTCCAACCAGACCTACCATTACTTGCAGAAGTGTGGGGCACCCTGAAGATACTGTTTCTCCAGTCCTGAGCCTCATGTGAGGGCTTCCTTCATACTCATTCTTGTCCCAGTGATACAAGACAGTCATGTTCCCAGGCTCACGGCATGACCATTTTCTCCCAACTTAATCTTAAAAAGGAGGTGTTTTTGTTTTTGTTTTCTTTCTCTAACGTCACCCATACACTTGTACCTAAAAATCCACTCGCTTCCCAACTCTTCCAGGGAGAAGTCTCATAATCACCCAATGTTTTGATTCTCTACCTACTTACTCAATTTTCCTTCCCAGCTCTCTAGCCAGATCTCACTGAATTTCATCAGCAAATTCAATGAATCAGTTTTGATTTATCTCTCACACACATAACACGCTCACACACTTCTGGAAACTTTAAGGATTATTTCAGTGGTTCTGATTTTTGCTGAGTCTAAAAGACCAAGGGGAATTTGAAGGGGCAAAGGGACATATACCTGTTCTTTCCAGGTCTTTTCATTTTCTTTCTTTCTTTCTTTCTTTCTTTCTTTCTTTCTTTCTTTCTTTCTTTCTTTTCTTTCTTTCTCCTTTCTATCTTTCTTTCTTTTTCTTTCTTTCTTTCTTTCTTTTTCTTTTTCATTTTTCCTAATAAAAATTTATTTTTTATTGGTGTTCAATTTGCCAACATACAGAATAACACCCAGTGCTCATCCCATCAAGTGCCCCCCTCAGTGCCCACAACCCCGTCACCCACACTGCCCGCCCTCCTCCCCTTGACACAGACACTAGAGGAGGCTGCAATGTGACCAGGAGGCAGAAGATGGGAGTGATGTGACTACAAACCAAGAAATGTCAGCAGCTACAAGAGCCTTCAGAGGGGAGTACCCTCTCAATACCTTGCTTTTGGCTCAGTGCTATTTATTTCAGACTTTTGGCCTCTGGAACTTGGAAAAATTGTTTTCTATTGTTTAAAGCCTCCAAGTTTGTGATAGTTTGTTACAGAAGCCACGGGAAACTAACACAAGAACAGAAACTCTGTTCTACGCTGCCACCTATAGGCAAATTCTCTGGTTCCCAAATCAGAATCATCTCAGTAGGAATTAGAGTAATGGCCACAGATCTGGATACAGGGGCATTACTTCCAGTCTGTAGTAATAAATACTTGGGTAGAATAGTCAGATAACCCAAACCTGAAGGAAATGAGGTACCCAGAGTCCAGGGATACTCTTCAAAAAAAAAAAAAAGGCATCAAATTAGAATTAGAGAAGCATCGCAGAAGACATAGGCCTAGAGCAACCCTAAATAATGATGTTAGCTTCCTTTAGTTGTTATACTGACAGAAAAGTTGGTTCTTGAACTTGTCAGTCCTAATCCTGCAAGATGGAAAGAGCTGGTTGTTTCTAAAGGGAGAGATTCCCATGTAAGAACAAACTAGTAAGGTAGGTTTAATGAATGTAGTCACATGTATTCATTGTTGGGTGAACAGCTCCAAGTAGGTGCATGGTTTAATGACATGGCAACATAAAAACAGATCCCTGGGTATATGGAAAGGTTTGGGCTTTGACTGATTCTACTCAACGTGTACATCATTAAGTGCTAGCAACAGAAAGACACCAGGATCAAGAGGCAGATTTCATCATCTAGGGCTACACATCATTCAGTAACAAATTATAGTAAATTAAACCAGATTGCATTTATAGGCACACCTTGGAGATATTGTGTCTTCAATTCCAGACCACCAAAATGAAGCAAGTATCTCAGTAAAGTGAATCATCTGAATTTTTTTTTTTGGTTTTGCGCTGCATATAAAGGTTATGTGTATACAATATTGAAGTCTATTAAAAGTGTGCAATAGCATTATGTCCAAAAACCACAATGTATATACCTTAAATTTAAAAATACTTTATTACTGGGATGCATGGGTGGTCCAGTGGTTGAGCGTCTGCCTTCAGCTCAGGGCATGATCTTGGAGTCCCAGGATGGAGTCCCACATGGGGTTCCCCACAGGGAATCTGCTTCTCCCTATGCCTAGGTCTATGCCTCGTTCTCTTTCTGCATTTCTCATGAATAAATAATTAAAATCTTTAAAAAATAAAAATACTTTTATTACTAACAAATGCTAACCATCATGTGAACTTTCAGTTGATTGCAATCACTGATCATAGATCCATGTAACAAAATAAGTAATAATGAGTAAGTTTGAACTGCAAGAAGGGCACAGAGACATGAAGTGAGAAGTGCTGTTGGAATTAAAATAACACTAAAAGACTTGCTCAATGCACGGTTGCCACAAACTTCAATTTGTAAAAAACAACAACAAAAGCAACAACAACAACAACAACAAAAAAAACCCAAAAAAACAAAAAACAAAAAAACAAGATATGTGTGAAGCATGATAAAATAAGGTATGTCTATATAAAAAAGTGTTAAAGTGATTAGTTATTAAAGAAAAAAGGGTTTTTTTTCTCATACATTTATCAAAATAAATTCTCAGATGAATTAAAGGCATAATTGTGAAACAATGAAACTACTGACATATAGTAGATAACATAGGTGAATTTTATAGAGAAGTAGAGAAAGCTTTTTTAAGCATAAAAGTCATAATGATGTCACTAAGATGGCAAGAAAAATGATCTTCTCCAGTTCCCTCAGAGAAACACCAACTGGGGTATCCATAGTCAAGGCATCTTTGTGAAAGTCCCAGAACCAAGGATGAGGCTGGAGTATCTACTTGGCTCAGAAAAAAAAAATAATAAAATAATGCATTTGAAGGGTAAAGGGAGCAGTTTTACTTTGACCTAATCACCCTTTCCCAAAACCAGTGCAGTACAGCACAAAGATATACTCCCAGAAACCTCTGATTTCTCCAGCATGAAAAAGCCCAAGGGAGGGTATCCAGCTTCTCCACTGTTATGAGTGCTTCTAAGGATGCCTACACTTCAGTCTCATCTCACAGGGACCACTGGAGAAATAAATAGCATAAGACTATCAAGTATCCGAGATGGAGAGGGGGAAAGGAGCTCATAGCAATTAAGGCAGGGATCATGGTAAGCTGTGGTTTGGGGAGTGTAAGTACCTGAACAGAGCTCTTAGCTAAGAGCCAGAGTGAGAGCCATCTGGAGAACCAAAGTGATGGTGCTCACTTCAGCAGCACATATACTAAAATCGGAATGATACAGAGAAGATTAGCATGGCCCTTGCACAAGGATAATATGCAGCATTCCATATTTTTTCAACTTCTGGTCTTTGACCTTGTCAGAATCATCTAGGGTGAAATTTACTTGGTCATGGTTGATATTCTTGACTCAGCCCGCTCATACAGCCACTCTGCACTTAGCGAAATGACTAGAAGGAAGAATTCAACACAAAAGTAAGAATCAGAAAAGTACTCTCTGCCACAGAGTTACAGAATTTAGATTACAATTCAGTATCAGAAAGTCAATTCAGAAGCACAATTATAAAGCTACTAGTGGCTCTGGAAAAAAAGCATAAAGGATTCAAGAGACTTCATAACCACAGAAATTAGATCTAATCAGGATGATATTAAGAATCAATTAAATGAAATGCAATCCAAACTGGAGGTCCTAATGATGAGGGTTAATGAGGTGGAAGAAAGAGTGAGAGATATACAACGCAAGTTTATGGCAAGGAGGAAGCTGAGGAAGAAAGAGAAAACAATTAAAAGACTATGAGGAAAGGTTAAGGGAAATAAATGATAGCCTCAGAAGGAAAAATCTACATATTGAACAAATCAAAACTGAGAACTTCCCTAATTTGGGGAGGGAAACAGGCATTCAGATCCAGGAGACAGAGATATCCTCCCCCCCCCCCAAATCAATAAAAACCGTTCAACACCTCAACATTTAATAGTGAAACTTGCAAATTTCAAAGATAAAGAGAAAATCCTTAAGGTGGTAAGAGACAAGAGATCCCTAACTTATATGGGGAAAAATATCAGATTAGCAGCAGACCTCTCCACGAAGACCTGGGAGGCCAGAAAGGGCTGGCAGGATATATTCAGGGTCCTAAATGAGAAGAACACACAGCCGAGAATACTCTATCCAGCAAGGCTCTCATTCATAATAGAAGGAGAGATAAAGAGCTTCCAAGAGATGCAGAAACTGGAAGAATATGTGACCACTAAACTAGCTCTGCAAGAAATATTAAGGGGGACCTTGTAAAATAAATAGGAAGCCCAAAGAACTAGCCCACAAAAACAAGGACTGAATAGGTATTATGATGACACTAAGTTCATATCTATCAATAGTTACTCTGAACATGAATGGGCTAAATCATCCCATCAAAAGACACAGGGTTTCAGGCTGGACAAAAAAGCAAGGCCCATCCATTTGCTGTCTACAAGAGACTCATTTGAGACCTAAGGACACCTCCAACCTGAAAATGAAAGGGTGGAGAACCATTAACGTTCAAATGGTCCCCAAAAGAAAGCTGGGGTGGCAATCCTCCTATCAGATAAAGTTAATCCCAAAGACTGTAGTAAGAGATGAAGAGAGACACTATGTCATACTCAAAGGGTCTCTCGAACAAGAAGACCTAACAATCATGAATATTTATGCCCCTAATGTGGGAGCTGCCAAGTATATCAAACAATTAATAACCAAAGTAAAGACATATGAAATTATAATACACTAATAGTAGGAGACTTCAACCTGGCACTTGCAGCAAATGACAGATATTCTAAGCACAACATCACCAAAGAAACAAGAGCTTATATGATACACTGGACCAGATGGATTTCACAGATATCTACAGAACATCCAAACACAACTGAATACACATTCTTCTCAAGTGCACAGGGGACTTTCTCTGGAATAGACCATATATTGGGTCACAAATCAGGTCTCAGCCAATATCAAAAGATTGGGATTGTTCCCTGCATATTTTCGGACCACGATGCTTTGAAACTTGAACTCAATCACAAGAGGAAATCTGGAAGAAACTCAAACACATGGAGGTGAAAGAGCAGCCTGCTAAAAGATGAAAGGGTCAACCAGGAAATTAGAGAAGAATTAAAAAAGATTCATGGAAACTAATGAGAATGAAGATACAACCATTCAAAATCTTTGGGATACAGCAAAAGCAGTCCTGAGAGGGAAATACATCACAATATAAGCATCCCTCAAAAAATTGGAAAAAACAAATACACAAGCTAACCTTGCACCTAAAGGAATTGCAGAAAGGACAGCAAATAAACCTATACCAAGTAGAAGAAGAGAGTTAATAAAGATTCGAGAAGAACTCAATGAAGTAGAGACCAGAAGAACTGTAGAACAGATCAAGAAAACCAGGAGTTGGTTCTTTGAAAGAATTTGTAAGAGAGATAAACCATTAGTCAGCCTTATTGAAAAGAAAGGAGAAAGGACTCAAATTATAAAATTATGAATGAAAGCGGAGAAATCACAATCAATACCAATGAAATACAAAATTAAAAATTTAAAAAAATATTATAAGCAGCTATACACCAATAAATTAGGCAATCTAGAGGAAACAGACACCTTTCTGGACAACCACAAAGTACCAAAACTGGAACAGGAAGAAACAGAAAACCTGAACAGGCCAATAACCAGGGAGGAAATTGAAGCAGTCATCAAAAACCTCCCAGGACACAAAAGTCCAGGGCCAGATGGCTTCCCAGGGGAATTCTATCAAATATTTAAAGAAGAAACAAAACCTATTCTACTAAAGCTGTTCTGAAAGATAGAAAGGGACGGAATACTTCCAGACTCATTTTATGAAGGCGGCATCACCTTAATTCCAAAACCAAAGACCCCACCAAAAAGGAGAATTATAGACCAATATCCCTGATTAACACAGTTGCAAAAATTCTCAAAAATATACTAGCCAATAGGATCCAACAGTACATAAAGAAGATTATTCACTGTGACCAAGAAGGATTTATCCCTGGAATGCAAGGCTGGTTCAACACTCCTAAAGCAATCAACGTGATAGATCATATCAACAAGAGAAAAAACAAGAACGATATGATCCTCTCAATAGATGCAGAGAAAACATTTCTAAAAAGATTTTATTTATTTCTTCATGAGACACACACACATACACACACAGAGAGAGAGAGAGAGAGAGAGGCAGAGACACAGGCAGAGGGAGAAGCAGGCTCCACGTAAGGAGCCCAAGGTGGACTCAATCCTGGGACTCCAGGATCAGGCCCTGGGCTGTAGGCGGCGCTAAACCACTGATCCACCCGGGGGGCCCCAGAGAAAGCATTTGACAAAATACAGCATCCATTCCTGATCAAAAATCTTCAGAGTGTAGGGAGGAGGGAATATTCCTCACTACCTTAAAAGTCATCTATGAAAAGCCCACAGCACATATCATTGTCAATGGTTGGAAACACTGAGAGTCTTTCCCCTAAGATCAGGAACATGATAGGGATGTCCACTCTCACCACTGCTATTCAACATAGTACTAGAAGTCCTAGACTCAGCAATCAGACAACAAAAACAAATAAAAGGCATTGAGATGGCAAAGAAGTAGTCAAACTCTCCCTCTTCACAGATGGCATGGTAAGGTACCTATAAAACCCAAAGACTCTACCCCAAGATTGCTAGAACTCATGCAGCAATTTGGCCGCATGGCAGGATACAAAATCAATGCTCAGAAAACAGTGGCATTTCTATACACTAACAATGAGACTGAAGAAAGAGAAATTAATCAATCCCAAAATCCCATTTAGGTTTATTGCACCCCAAAGCATAAGATACCTAGGAATAAACTTAACCAAAGTGATAAAGTATCTATACCCTAAAAACTACAGAATACATCTGAAAGAATTGAGAAGACACAAAGAGATGGAAAATATTCCATGCTCATGGATTGGAAGAATTAATACTGTGAAAATGTCTCTGCTACCCAGGGCTATTTACACATTTAATGCAATCCCTATTCAAATACCATAGTCTTTCTTCAGAGAGTTGGAACAAATCATCTTCAGATTTGTGTGGAATGAAAAAAAGACCCTGCACAGCCAGGGGAATTTTGAAAAAGAAAACCAGAGCTGGGGGCATCACGATGTTGGATTTCAAGTTGTACTACAAAGCTGTGATGATCAAGACAGTGTGGTACTGGCACAAAAACAGACACGTAGATCAGTGGAACAGAATACAGAACCCAGAAATGGGCCCTCAAGGCTATGGTCAGATAATATTCGACAAAGCAGGAAAGACTATCTACTGGAAAAAGGACAGTCTCTTCAATAAATGGTGCTGGGAGAATTGGACAGCCATGTGCAGAAGAATGAAACTAGACCATTCTCTTACACCATACACAAAGATAAACTCAAAATGGATGAAAAATCTAAATGTGAGACAAGAACCCATCAAAATCCTAGAGGAGAACACAGGCATAACCCGTTTGGAACTTGGCCACATCAACTTCTTGCAAGATACATCTGTGAAGGCAAGGGAAACAAAAGAACAAATGAATTCTTGGGCCTTCATCAAAATAAAAAGCTTCTGTGTAGCAAAAGCAACTGTCAACAAAACTAAAAGACAACCTACAGAGGGATAGAAGATATTTGCAAATGACATATCAGATAAAGGGCTAGTATCCAAGATCTATAAAGAACTTATTAAACTCAACAGCAAAGAAACAAACAATCCAATCATGAAATGGGCAAAAGACATGAACAGAAATCTCACAGGGGAAGACATAGACAAACAAGCACATGAGAAAATGCTCGGCATCACTTGCCATCAGGGAAATACAAATCGAAACCATAATGAGATGCCACCTCCCACCAGTGAGAATGGGGAAAATTAACAAGGCAGGAAACCACAAATGTTGGAGAGGATGTGGAGAAAGGGGAACCTTCTTGCACTGTTGGTGGGAATGTGAACTGGTGCAACCACCCTGGAAAACTGTGTGGAGGTTCCTCAATGAGTTAAAAATTGAGCTGCCCTAGGACCCAGCAATTGCACTGTTGAGGATTTACCCTAAAGATTCAGATGCAGTGAAAGACCGAGACACCTGCACCCAATGTTTATAGCAGCAATGTCCACAGTAGCCAAACTGTCGAAAGAGCTTCAGTGCCCATTAAAAGATTAATGGATAAAGAAGATGTGATCTGTATACACAATGGAATAGTACTCAGCCATTTAAACGACAAATATCCTCCATTTGTTTCAACGTGGATGGAACTGGAGGGTATTATGCTGAGTGAAGTAAGTCAATCAGAGATGGACAAAAATTATATGGTTTCATTCACATGGGGAATATAAAAAATAGTAAAAAGGATTAAAGCAGAAAGGAGAGAAAATGAGTGGGAAATATCAGAGAGGGCGACAGAACATGAGAGACTCCTAATTCTGGGAAACAAGGGGTAGTGGAAGGGGAGGTGGGTGGGGTAATGCGGTGACTAGGTGATGGGCACTGAGGATGGCACATGATGGGAAGAGCACTGGATGTTATAATATATGTTGGCAAATCAAACTCTAATAAACAATATACAAAAAAATGAGAAGCGAAGAAAAAAAAGTGGTGATGCCCCAACCCAACTGGCTGGGTTTGGTTCTGGGTGTCCATCTAAATGTCTCTATAAGGAATCCCTGGGTGGCTCAGTAGTTCAGCGCCTGCCTTCAGCCCAGGGCGTGATCCTGGAGTCCTGGGATCAAGTTCCGCATCAGGCTCCCTGCATGGAGCCTGCTTCTCCCTCTGCCTGTGTCTCTGCCTCTCTCTGTGTGTCTTTAATGAATAAATAAATAAATAAGTAAATAAAATCTTTAAAAAACAAAGGTCTCTATAGACAGAGCCATCTTACAGACTGCTCAAACAGGGAAGGAAGTCAGCAACCCCACACAGTGTGATACACTGCCTCACCTAGGAGCCTAGTCAATGATCTATGAAAGGTCACACAGTGCAGGCTATGACCTCACTTAGACAAGGAGCCAACCCAGTAGCTCTGTTCAATTGTTGAGCAGAGACTGCAGCCCTTCTTATTCAGGACATCTCAATAGTGACCATGGACATCCTTGGAACTCAACATACAGGACACAGAGCATAGCCAATGGCCCTGTCCAGCACTAGAACCCAGCCCACAGCCTTGCCTGATTGCTGAGCACAGCCTGAGGTCCCCCCAATCCCAAAGAGGCTTTACCTGAATGCCGAGTCATGCCAGAGGCACATCTGGATTGGGGACACAGCCTGCATTCTCACCCTACCAGGGCCAATTGCAGACCCAGCCTGCAGCCCCACTCATATGCAAAGTCAAACTAGTAGCACCACTCTGCCTGTGACTCCAGCCAACCAGAGGTGAATGCTGATCCAGCTAGTGGCTCCACCTGACCATGAAGCCAATCCATAGCCACTCAACCAGGGAGCCAGCCAGCAAGCAGCCCAATCTGAATGCCAAGCTGAGTCAGCAGGCTCACCTAACCAAAGAGCTCAGCCAGGAGTACTCCTATCTCAGAGAAAGACAGAATCCTCACCAAATTAGAGACCCTAACAGTGAGCCCCTCCTGCCCTCAGTTACTTCCATCTGACCCATCCAAGCCCCACAGTGAACTATTATTGGTTTAAAAGAGAATGCTGAAACTATAAGATAGGGTGCATAAGCCTCATGGCACTAACAAAGAAAAAACCTGTAGTAGATGAGCAAAGTATTGAGACAGAAGAATCAAAGCACACCTCCACAAAGGGTCATCAAATCAGAAAAATAAGACAGCAAGGGACAAAGAAGACAATATAGGAATTACAAAACAGTCAGAAGAAAACAATTAACAAAAGTTTAAAAAAGAAAATAATACAATTAACAAAATGGCCATAGTAAGGCCCTACCTATCAATAATTACTTTAACATAGGTGGATGAAATTCTCCAATCCAAAAACCTAGAGAGGCTGGGATGGTTAAAAAAAACAGGAAACTAGATCCAACAATATGCTGTCTACAAGAGATTCACTATAGTTTTAAAGACACACATAGATTGAAAGTGAAGGGATAGAAAGCATTCCATACAAATGGTAACCAAAAGAGAGGAGGGATGGCTATACTTCTATCAGAAATAGAGTAAGTTTCAAATAGTCACAAGAGACAAAGAATGTCACTGTATAATGATAAAAGGATTAGTTCACAAAGAAGCCATAATAATTGCAAATATTTATGCATCCAACATCAGAACATCCAAATATATAAAGCAAATAATAACAGAGCTGCATGGAGAAATAAACAATACAATAAGAAGGGTTTTAATATTCCATACCCAATAATTGGTGGATTACTCAGACAGAAAATCAATAAGGAAAGAGCACTACAGTGTTATCTGACTGTATATACACATGATTGCATGTAACATATGACTATATGATCATATATTGTTATTTAACACTAGATAGTGATTTGTGAAAAACACTATAGATCAAATAGACGTAGCAGACATATATAGAACATTCCACCCAACAGCAGCAGAATACACATTCTTCTCAAGTGCAGACAGAACATGTTCCAGGACAGATCATATGTTCAGCCACAAAAAAGTCTTAACAAATTCAAGAAAATTAAAATTATATCACATGTCTTTTCTGACCACTATATAGATACCAATAAGAAGAGGAAAGTTGGGAAATTCACAAACATAGAAATCAAAACACACCACTGAATAAACTATGGATCAAAAGAGAAATTAAAAAATCTTGATATAAATGAAAATGGAAATATAACATGCCAAAATTTATGGAATGCATTAAAAGCTGTTCTAAGAGGAAAGTTTACAATTATAAACACCTACATTAAAGAAAGAAATATCTCACATAAACAATCAAACTTTACACTTCAAGGAGCTTGAACTAAGGTCAATGGTAACAGAAGAAAAAATGATTAGGATTAGAATAGAAAAAATGAAACAAAGAATAAAACAAAGGACTAACAAAACTAAAAAAAACTTTAAAAAGAATTAGTTTTTTAAAAAACTAAACAATATTGACAAGCCTTTCACTAGGCTAACCAAGAAAAAGAGAAAAGACTCAAATGAATAAAATTATCAATAAAAGAGGGATATTACAATTGAAACATCATTCCAAAATATCAGAAGAGGGCAGCCTGGGTGGCTTAGCAGTTTAGCACCTGCCTTTGGCCCAGGGCCTGATCCTGGAGACCAGGGATCCAGTCCCACATCAGGTTCCCTGCATGGAGCCTGCTTCTCCCTCTGCCTCTGTCTCTGCCTCTCCCTCTCTCTCTGGCTCTCATGAATGAATAAATAAAATCTTTTAAATATATATATATATATATATATATATATATATATATATATATACATATATATCTGATATCTATCTATCTATCTATCTATATATATATATATCAGAAGAGACTATATAAGCAATTATATACCGATGAATTGGATAATCTAGAAGAAATTGTATGTTTCTAGAAACACACTACCTAACAAGACTGAAGCAAGAAAAAAAAACAATATCTGAGCAGAATAAATATGAGTAAAGCCATTGAATCAGTAATCAAAAACCTCCTAACACAGAAAAGTCGAGGACAAGATGGTTTTACTCATAGATTCTACCAAACACTGGTGAGTTTAAAGAATCAAAGCCAATCCTTCGGAAAGCCTTCCAAAAAATTGAAGAAGAGGGAATACTCCCAAATTCACTTTATAAGACCTCCACTATCCAGATACAAAAGCCATATAGATGCTAAAAGCCAAATAGCAAAACAAATAAAAAAAAATAAAAGCCAAATAGCCCGATGAACATAAATGCAAAAATTCACAACAAAATACTAGTTAATAAAGTTAACAGCACATTAAAAGGATGATATGCCACGAAGATGGGATTCATCCCTAGGATGCAAAGAAGGCTCAACAAACACAAGTCAATAAACATGATACATTAATATATCGATGGATAAAAATCACACAATCCTCATAGCAAAAGCATAATAAAAGCATATCCGAAAATGCAACATGAAACAAAATAAAGCCCATATGTAATATAATTAAAACTTCTGGAAGAAAATATAGGGTTAAAAACTCCTTGATGTTGGTCTTGGTAATGATTATTTGGATAGAACACCAAAAGCACAAGCAACAAAAGCAAAAAGAAACAAGTTGCTCTACATCAAACTAAAAAAATTATCTTTACAGCAAAATAAATTATTAACAAAATACTTAATAACAGAATAATAATGGTGACACAAAGAATAGGAGAAAATGCTTGTAGACCATATGTCTGATAAGGCATTAATTTCCAAAATATTTAAGGAACCTCTACAACTCGATACTTAAAACAACAAAGAAAACCCCAAATAATTCCATTAAAAAAGGGGCGAAGGCCCTGAACTGATATTTTTCCAAAGAAGACATCCACATGTCCAAGAGGTACATGAATTTGTGCTTAATATCAGTAATTACCAAGAAATACAAATCAAAAACACAAAAAGATATCACCTCACACTTGTGAGAATGACTATCATCAAGAAGACAACATATGCTGGAAAGGAAGCGGAGAAAAGGAAATCTTTCTGTGCTGTCAGTGGGAATGCAAATTGGTGCAGTAAGTATGAAAACAGTATGAAGGATTCTCAAAAAATTTAATACAGATTCTCAAAAAATTAAATACTCTCTATGATCTACCAATCCCACTTCTGGGTATATATACCTAAAGGAAAAGAAATTAGTATCTTTAAGAGATACCTGCATCCCTATGTTCACTGCAGCATTGTTCACAATAGCCAAGACATATAAAGAACCCTAAGTCTCCACTGACAGATGAATGGACTAAGAAAGTATGGTGCATAATACAGACATATATACAAATACAGGTGTGGGCACACAGGAATACTAATAAAGAAAAAATCTTGGGGTGCCTGGGTGGCTCCGTTGGTTAAGCATCTATCTGCTTTAGGCTCAGGTCACAATCCCAGGGTACTGGGATCAAGCCCGACATCAGGCTCCTAGCTCAGTGGGAAGCTTGCTTCTCCCTTTCCCTCTACCCCCCCCCCCATTTGTGGTCTATCAAATAAATAAATAAAATCTTAAAAAAAAAAAAAAAAGAAATCCTGCCATTTGGAACCACATGGATGGATCTTGAAGTCATTATGCTAAGAGAAATAAGTCAGACAGAGAAGTGTATGATCTCACTTACATGTGGAATTTATAAAAATCAAACTCATAAAAATAGACAATAAAAAGGTGTCACCTGGGAGAAAGGGGTGGAGAGATGGAGGAAATGGTTACAAGATAAATAACTACTAGGGGTATAATACACAGGATGGTGACTACAGTTAACAGTAATGTATTATATACATGAAAGTTCCTAAGAGAGTAGACCTTAAATGCTAAGAGAGTAGATCTTAAATGTTCTCACCACATACTCTAAAAAAAGGTAGCTGTGACATGATGAATGTGTTAATCAACCTTCCTGTAGTAATCATCTCACAGTATAATCACATTGTACGCCTCAAATTTACATGTTATATGTCATTCATGCGTCAATAAACCTAATGAAAAATATCATTCTGGAAAAAATAACAAAAAGATAAACTATAAAGGACATCCTGGCAGACATAACTATGCACAACCTAGAAACTAGGAAGGGTGAAAACATGAAAAACTAATAAAAGGTCAATTAAACTTGGGGAAAATCTTTGCAACTTTCACAACAAATAAAAAAAATACCTCGATGCTTTAAAAGATTAAGTCAGTAAGAAGAATAATAAGCATTACACACTGAAAACCAAGCAAAAAGCACAAATAGGAAATATAGATACACACAGAAATATAACTACACAAGGCACACATGCACACAAACTTGATCAACCTGCTTAGCATTAAAGAATTGGAGAAAATATACAATTACCTCCTACTTTAACCATATTTTCAGACTGAAACTATGAAAAAAATAATTAGACAGTGTTTGGCAAGCATACAGAAAAGCAGACACAGTCATGTATTGCTTGTGAAAAAAAGGCACATTATTGAAGAGTAATTTAAAATTATAAATCAAATGGTTTAAAAATGAATATCAATTAAAAATTCTACTCTGTATTTTCTTTTACTCTTAGGATATAATTTGCAATGTGTGCAAACCTGTTTATTGTTCAGTAAAGACTGTTTAACTTTGTGTACAATCAAAAGCAACTCCTAAATCAATAGCGAGGAACTGATTAGTGAATGGTGGTACATCCATTTGATGGAATACTATTACCCAAACAAAATATTGGTGAATAGGTGTTTAAAAATTATATATAAAATTAAAGCAAATTAATTGAAAACGGTGTTGCTTTTACTTATTGTATTAATTGAAAGCAACGTGGTAGATTGTAAAGACACACACAATGTTTTTATCATGAGGGTGTAATCAGCATCGATGTGGTTTACCTTTTCTACCTATATTTAAACATTTTCCTACAATAAAAAATGAATTTCGTCTTTTGTGGTAAAAGGAAAGATTTTTTTAGAAATAAAAATAGTTAAATTCTTAAAAAGAGTCAGTATGTGGTCTTTATCCATAGTATTATTTTAGTTCATTTGTATTATCCAGTATCATCCAAAGGTAAAGACTCCCTTCAAGTATTATTAAAGACACATACACACCCAAAATAGACCTGAAGACTTGGTAAGTTACCTGAGCCTCCCAATGGACCTCTCTTTCAGCAAATAACACTTTCCCCGAGGCATTACACATCAATTCTGCGTATGCTGGTTCCATGTGTGATGAAGTTTTCTCTTCTCACAGAGTAGATGCTCCAAAAACACATGCCTAACCTAACAAATTATGTGCCTAGCCAAGGCCATCTCTGCAATCTTTCAGGCCAGAAAGCTCTTTGATGTCTCCTCTAGATTTGTCTAACACACCTGTGCAGGAAATAGAATAAAACTACATTTTTTTCATTTTAATATAGTTAAGGAAAAGCATATTTAAAAATTATACCATGGAAATGAATTTTTAATTAACTTCTGAATGCAGTTATAGCCATGACATAAAATTATTTTATTATTAAAAAGTGATCTTGGCTAACAACATAAAAATCATACACAGTATGATGAATTTATTCTTAAAATTTTACCTTGTAGAGCAAATATACTACCTAACCATTGTATATCTGTTATTTTATGTATGGTGTGCAAGTACTACTTTCAGCAAAGATTTTTCTTAAATTCCATGTTTTTAAGCCACTGTGGTTAACTTTCAAGTTAAAATGCACTGGAATAAAATTAAAGTGATTTAATTCACTTAATTAACACAAATTATTAATGTATGCAAATATAAGGAATAGATACTTACCTCAAGGATAATGTAGACAGTAGCAATTTTCCTTGTGCTTTAGAGGTACAACTCTGCTTTATACTCAGTCCTGTGGCAATGCAGTCAGAAATGCAGCTTCCCACAAGTGTTACAACAGTTAAGAGAAAATTATTACAGTTAATTTAGATTTTGACTGTTTGCACTTTTATTTTTATTTCAGCAAAAGTGTTACTAAGGCCTGATATTTAACTATTATTCTAGATTTATAAAACTGGATCTTTTAGAAATTTTGTTGAGAGAGTGTTAAAGCATCTAAATTGGCCTATAAAATACCAGCTTATCTTCTTACCAAAGAAGGCTTGGAGAAAGCAATAATTTTAGTATTTCATGTCTAAGAGATTAAAGCTTTAGAAATTGTTATTGTTGCAGAGCAGAAAACATTAAAACATTTTCAGTTTTACTGAAGCTTTTATCCACATTTACATCTAGCACTTAGATTATGATGTGCACGGTTATGTCACAGGGAGAGTTTGCATTATTGATGTGGCTTTTAGTTTACAATGATGTTAAACCTGCACAAACGCACAACATAGAGAGGAATGTAGGTGCATTTGCAACAGTAGAGACTATAACTCTTTTCTACCTGAAAGACGAGTGTTATGAAATAAAAAGAAAAATCTAAGAAAAAGTACTTCTACTTTACAAATGACACACTTAAGAAACTGTGTTCTATCTAATCTGCATTTTTAATGAGATAGTTCATATTCAAATAGTTTCTCAACAATCCATAAGCAAACTCTAAAATCCAATGTATTTTGAAGTATCTTTTTCAGATAGGCAAAAAGATCTGAGGGAAAAAAAATGTTGGGTGTTATACAATGAATGGAGGAATGTAGAGAGTGCCTTGAAATTACCTGTCTTCTAGATTAACTGAGGGGAAAGATTTTTTTTTAAGATTTTATTTATTTATTTATTTATTTATTTATTTATTTATTTATTTATTTGAGAGAGGGAGAGAATGTGTGTGTGCATGTGCACACGCACGCACATGCAAGAGGAAGAGGGAGAGAGAATCTGAAACAGACTCGGCTGAGTATGGAGCCCAATCCCATGACCCCAAGATCATGACCTGAGTGGAAGCAGAGTTGAATGATCAACTGACTGAACCACCCAGCGCCCCCAGATGTAAAGATATTTCTCACACACTATTTCTCAATTATGTTATTTTTCAAGACACAAATTTTATTTTTATTTATTAAAAAAAAATTTTTTTTTTTATTATTTATTTATGATAGTCATACAGAGAGAGAGAGAGGCAGAGACACAGGCAGAGGGAGAAGCAGGCTCCATGCACTGAGAGCCCGAGGTGGGATTCGATCCCGGGTCTCCAGGATCGCGCCCTAGGCCAAAGGCAGGCGCCAAACCGCTGCGCCACCCAGGGATCCCACAAATTTTATTTTTAAATGCAATTACCTTAGAACAATTTTTTTTGTTTGTCCTGAAACATTTTGTACTATATTTTTTGTACTATATTTTTAATTATAAAATTATATAATTTTATATATATAATTTATAATTATATATTATATAATTTTATTATATAATTATAAAATTATAATTATAGATACTAGATTTTTTTTAAAGATTTTATTTATTTATTCATGATAGTCACACACAGAGGCTCCATGCAGGCTCCATGCAGGGAGCCCGACGTGGGATTCGATCCCGGGTCTCCAAGATCGCGCCCTGCGCCAAAGGCAGGCGCTAAGCCGCTGCGCCACCCAGGGATCCCCTTTTCCCCCAATTTTATATGAAAACTACACATAGTCCATCTACTCTCTAATTTGTTTGTTTTTTATTTATTTATGATAGTCAGAGAGAGAGAGAGAGAGAGAGAGAGACAGGCAGAGGGAGAAGCAGGCTCCATGCACCGGGAATCCGATGTGGGATTCGATCCCGGGTCTCCAGGATCGCACCCTGGGCCAAAGGCAGGCGCCAAACCGCTGCACCACCCAGGGATCCCTACTCTCTAATTTGATCTTTACAATAGTAGTGGCTTAAGATAAGGTGATGTGGCAGGAATTTGGAAGCTGCTTAATACAGTTCCTAAAAACATGTTCAAAATGTGTGGTCACTTACGTTGTATGATCCACCAATGGCCTGTGGTTTTCTTCCCCATGATGAATAATGGTTCCATTACCAAGTCCCCATCTGAATGTGTTTGAATCTTGAATTAGCGTTTCTGGAATTGACTAGTACCAATTACACAGGCTTCCTTTTTCAAAGCTGCAAACTTTCATAACTTGAATAGAGTAGAACAAAGACAAGATGAACTAATCACAATAAATGTGTCAATAAATGGCAACTTACCTGTAACAGCCACTTTTTTACTGTTGGGTTTCTTTTTTTAGTTATGTTTTAAGCATAATTAAAATAATTAGACAAATGATTTGTATAATCACTAGTAGAGTTTTAAAGAAATCTATGTGCATTATATTCAAATATCTACAGTAGCTGTAACATGGACATAAATGCATATAATAAAACATTTGTTCTGATAAGGAGGTGACATTTTAATTAGGTCCTAGAATATCAATCTAATCATTGCCAGTTTCTCTTCACATAACATTGGCGTTACTTACCAAGGTCTGGTAAGTCCGTTCTTTTGCCACAGTATTATTACAAATCTAAACTTCAGTTAAGTCTTTGAAGCAGTCAGTCCAAATTCCAAACTACTTTAATCCAAAGCAGTAATATTTTCCTTGAATTTTTTCAATATTCTTGTAATGACTGCATTCTAGTATCACATGCAACTACAACTCCGTTGATTTTTGAAATACATAGGCTCTGTGTGAAATGCTCTTTCTTTCTCTCTAAACATGCCCATGTGTCTTAAATTCTCCATGTTCCTGTGTATACTACAGAAGACTCCAACTTTTAAGTGGCACAAGCAGTGTTGGCAAACCACCACCATCACTTAGAAACTTGAGTTCATGATTTAATGTAAAGTTTGAGAAGGAAACACTCCATCAAAAAAAAAAGTGATTTTTAATCACAACATTCAGTTATGTTATTTAACTCTGACATTAATAGTGATCATATAATTATCGTGTGAAGAGATTTAAATTTTTTTTGTTTCAGAGGTAGAGTTCAGTGGTTCATCAGTTGCAATAACACCCAGGGTTCATTACATCAAATGCCCTCCTTATTGCCCAGCACCCAGATACCCTCCAATTCCCACCCACTGGAGATTTAAAAATCAATAGGTTTCCAGAACTATGTCGAACAGCAGTGGTGAGAGTGGACATCCCTGTCTTGTTCCTGATCTTAGGGGAAAGGCTCCCAGTGCTTCCCCACTGAGAATGATATTTGCTGTGGGCTTTTCGTAAATGGCTTTTAAGATGTCAAGGAAAGTTCCCTCTATCCCAACACTCTGAAGGGTTTTGATCAGGAATGGATGCTGTATTTTGTCAAATGCTTTCTCTGCATCTAATGAGAGGATCATATGGTTTTGGTTTTTCTCTTGCTGATATGATGAATCACACTGATTGTTTTACGAGTGTTGAATCAGCCTTGTGTCCAGGGCATAAATCCTACTTGGTCATAGTGAATAATTTTCTTAATGTACTGTTGGATCCTATTGGGTAGTATCTTGTTGAGAATTTTTGCATCCATGTTCATCAGGGATATTGGTCTATAATTCTCCTTTTTGGTGGGGTCTTTGTCTGGTTTTGGAATTAAGGTGATGCTGACCTCATAGAATGAATTTGGAAGTACTCCATCTCTTTCTATCTTTCCAAACAGCTTTAGTAGAATAGGTATGATTTCTTCTTTTAAACTTTTGATAGAATTCCCCAGGGAAAGCCACATGGCCCTGGATTTTCGTGTCTTGGGAGGGTTTTGATGACTGCTTCCATTTCCTTCCTTGTTATTGGCCTGTTCAGGTTTTCTATCTCTTCCTGTTCTAGTTTTGGTAGTTTGTGGCTTTCCAGAAATGCGTCCATTTCTTCTGGATTGCCTAATTTATTGGCGTATAACTGTTCATAATATATATTTTTTTTCATAATATGTTTTTAAAATCGTTTGTATTTCCTTGGTGTTGGTAGTGATCTCTACTTTCTCATTCATGATTTTAATTTTAGTCTTCTTTCTCTTCTTTTTAATAAGGCTGGCTAATGGTTTATCTATCTTATTAATTCTTTCAAAGGACCAACTCCTGGTTTTGTTGATCTGTTCCACAGTTCTTCTGGTCTCGATTTGGTTGAGTTCTGCCTGAATCTTTATTAACTCTCTTCTTCCGCTGGGTGTAGGATCTATTTGCTGTTTTTTCTCTAGCTCCTTTAGGTGTAAGGTTAGCTTTTGTATTTGAGTACTTTCCAGTTTTGTTTTTTTTTTTTATGATAGTCACAGAGAGAGAGAGAGGCAGAGACACAGGCGGAGGGAGAAGCAGGCTCCATGCACCGGGAGCCTGATGTGGGATTCGATCCCGGGTCTCCAGGATCGTGCCCTGGGCCAAAGGCAGGCGCCAAACCGCTGCGCAATCCAGGGATCCCTCTTTCCAGTTTTTTTTTTTTTTTCCAGTTTTTGAATGGATGCTTGTATTGCGATGTATTTCCCCCTCAGGACTGCTTTTGCTGCATCCCAAAGATTTTGAATGGTTGTATGTTCATTCTCATTATTTCCATGAATCTTTTTAATTTTTCTTAATTTCCTGGATGTTTCATCTTTTAGCAAGATGGTTCTTAACCTGCACGTGTTTGAAGTCCTTCCAAATTTCTTGTTGTGATTTAGTTCTAATTTTAAGGCATTATGGTCTGAGAATATGCAGGGGACGATCCCAATCTTTTGGTATTGGTTCAGACCCGATTTGTGACCCAGTATGTGGTCTATTCTGGAGAAAGTTCCATGTGCACTTGAGAAGAATGTGTATTCAGTTGAGTTTGGATGTAAAGTTCTGTAGATGTCTGTGAAATCCATCTGGTCCAGTGTATCATTTAAAGCTCTCATTTCTTTGGAGATGTTGTGTTTAGAAGACCTATCAAATGTATAAAGCGCTAGATTGAAGTCACCAAGTATAAGTGTATTATTATCTAAGTATGTCTTAACTTTGGTTATTAATTTGGTTATTAATTGATACCAATTCTTCTGGAGGAGGGGCCTTTTGTGCTGATTTTCAGGTGTGGGCCCTTGGGGGAGGTGATCAGCCCCCTGCATGGTGCAGGGCTCAATGAGTGACTTTGTTTTCATTTTTTTTTAATTTTTATTTATTTATGATAGTCACACACACACACAGAGAGAGAGAGAGAGAGAGAGAGAGAGAGAGAGGCAGAGACATAGGCAGAGGGAGAAGGAGGCTCCATGCACCGAGAGCCCGACGTGGGATTCGATCCCAGGTCTCCAGATCGCGCCCTGGGCCAAAGGCAGGCCCTATACCGCTGCGCCACCCAGGGATCCCCTCAGTGAGTGATATTTATTCTGTTTATCCGGTGAGGCCACTGTGAGGATCAGTGGGGGCTGTTTACCCCGTGAGGCCCAGGGAGGAACAACCACAGTGTCATCGGCCAGCTCTGGAACCCCGGAGTCAGCTGCCCGCAGTAACTACGGAGCTCTCCGTCTGCAGGGGCCTCGATGCTCCGGGGGCGGGGTCGCTGATCTGCTCAGCTTGGGGCAGGAGCGTCCTCGCTGTCCTGGGCCCTCCTGGCCTCTGCCTGTCCGGGGGCGGGGGGGCGGAGGCTGGATCCTGGGCTGTGTTGTGTCTCTGGCGCCCCGTGCTCCCGGGCCTGCGCTGTTGGATTCGCGCTCCCGGGGCCGCGCAGCCCCTCTGCATGGAGCCTCCGCCTGAGCCCCGCTGAGCTGTCCCGGGGCTGGGGAGCCCCCTCCGCGTGGAGCCGCCGCGGAGCCCCTCCGAGCTGCTCCGGGTCCAGCCGGGCGCACGCTGCAGTCCTTTAGGGAGCTCCGCGCACTCTCCCCGGGGCGCAGGTGCCTGTTAGGGTCCCAGGGAGCCTGCGGGCACCCCTGCCCTCCTGGGGTCCTGCTCTAACTCCCTGCGAGCACTTTCCACCTGGGAAGGTTGGTGACGCTCTTGCTTCTCCGGGACGGGGCTTTCTTGTCCTGGGACACTCGCCCCGGCCTCAGCCCGGCTCCTTGCAGGGCCCCTCCCCCTTGGATGCGTTTTGTTTATTTCTTTATTCCCCGTCTTGATAGAAGCATGAACTCTTCTCACTGTAGCATTCCAGCTGTTCTCTCTTTAGATCTCAGGCCGAATTCGTAGGTTTTCAGGATGATTTGAAGGTTATCTAGGTAATTTGGTGGGGACTGGTGACCTGGGGACCCCACTCTTCCGCCATCTTGCCCCGCCTCCTGTAGTCTCATTTTTAATCACTTTAAAAAAATTTATTTATTTATTTATTTATGATAGTCACACACAGAGAGAGAGAGGCAGAGACATAGGCAGAGGGAGAAGCAGGCTCCATGCACCGGGAGCGCGACGTGGGACTCGATCCCGGGTCTCCAGGATCGCGCCGCGGGCCAAAGGCAGGTGCTAAAGCGCTGCGCCACCCAGGGATCCCTAATCACTTTTTTTTTTAAATCACTTATTACAGTTAGATTATTCCTTCTCGTGATGCACTTTGAGGGGCGTCAGGGAGGGGCCTCCCTGCCCGCACCTAACCTGCCGGTTCCAGGGCTCCGGGGGCTGACATTTGTATCGCGAAGCTCAGGTGTCGGGTCTGGGCCGCACCAGGCAAGGAGAAAAACTAAAGATGTGGGGTTTTTCCAGAAAAAAAAAAAAAAAGAATTATTCCTTCTCAGTTCTTTGAAGTTACTTTGAGATACATTTTTTTTCAAGATTATATTTATGTTCAAATGAGACATACAGAGAGAGGCAGAGACATAGGCAGAGGGAGAAGCAGGCTCCCTGTGGGGTGTGCGATGCAAGACTTGATCCCAGGACCCCCGGATCATGACCGAAGCCAAAGGCAGATGCTCAACCACTGAGCCACTCACAGGCCCAGAAAACTACATTTCCACACCTCAGAGGCTTTTGCAAACGTCCCCAAATGCTCAGTCATCCCACCAACTTCTGAAGGGAAGCCAGCCCAGCTCACAGGGGATCTCAAGAGATTTGAGAGGCTTGGGCCTCCTGGCACAACAGGCTTTGGGCACCCTTGGCCACTGCCCTCTGTGCGCATGCGCAGGGATGCCAGCTTCTGAGGTGCGCAGGCGCGTTTGCATTTAGCACTGTTGCTAGGTTACACCGGTTCTGCCCAGGAAGATTCTAAGTCGTTGGGCTTAGTCCCTGGGACATTGAGGCGAGGCCCACTTGCCTTATTGCTGGCGCGGGAGTGTATCGCACTAGAGGCGGTGAAACCTGTGCCACTGAGGCCTGTCGGCTTCATTATGGAAAAGAAATCTACAGCGCGGAATGGGTGGGGCGTGCTGCCCTTCGGCTTCAACCTCAGGCCTCTGAGGGTCAGATCGCCGCCTATGGCTACGACTGTTTCCGACTTCCACAGCCCCGGCCCCGGATACCACATCAGATATCAAGATCTCCGGGAAATCCACAGAGCTGTGTTTGAGGGCGATGCAGAAAAAATGCAGGAGATAGAGCAGTTGCTGGTTTTTGGTTTACATGACTTAAATCAAAGGGACAGGAAGAACAGGTAACAGGGCTTTTGAGGCGGGCAGGAGGAGGCGGGGCGGGCGGTAGAGGGGCTCATGACATTAAAAGCAAAAATTCTGGAGTTTGATTAAGCCACATAAAAAAAAAAACCCTCTGAATCAGAAAGTAATATTAGCAAAATAAAAGAGAATGTACTTGCAAAATATTTACAACATATGTTTCGGAGAAAAAGAACATCTTCGTTTTATAGGATGGTTATTACAGGAATGAGATAGGGGCCTCTGGATGGCTGAGTCAGTTGGCCTCTTCTGACCTCCTCTCAGGGTCATGATCTCTGGGTCCTGGGACTTAGCCCCTGGTGAGGCTCCCTGCTCAGTGGGGAGTCTGCTTTTCTCTTTCCCTCTCCCCTCTGCTGGTGTTCTTAATTTCAAATAAATAAAATATTTTAAAAAGAGGCACAAAATCCCATTTTCCATCCCAAGCTTTGTGAAGATAAGGAATGATGTTACTTATACTACTTAAAATTTAAGTTGTTTTGGACTTTTCAGATAGTTTGGTGGTTAAGTACCACATTGAAAAATAAGTATTTCCTTTAGCCATGAAGCTTATTGATGTAAAATATCTTTAGGAAATCATTAGAAATAAATAATATACAATATGGTATTCTCAGCACTATTTACAATAGCAGTGTATTAAGGAGTCACTTAATGGCCTGTATAAATAAATGGCAGTGTATCCATAGGCTGGACTACTATGTGACCACTGAATGTGGCAGAGATAGTTGATACACATTAACATGCAAAGCTGTACTTTGGATCATTAAATGAGTGAAAAATTGTTTTGATGATACAAACATATAAGCAGACAATGGTTTTGAGTTAGCCAAAAAGATGTGCAAATATAAAATTAGTTATCTTCAAACATTTGGATTCTAAGTGGATTTTTCATTTTCTTAAAATCTGTGATTTCTATAGGAAAGATACATAAAAATTCTAAGAAAGGTTTATTATCAATGAACTAATCCAGGAGAACAAGAATATGAATCTTGTGTAGACAAAAAATAGTTTCTACTTATTTACTTTAAAGAGAGAGAGACCAGGCAAACAAGCAGCAGGGAGGGGCAGGGGGACAACAAGCAGAAACCCATAGAGCAGGGTGAGCCTGATGATGTAGGGCTCGATCCCAGGACCCCAGCTCCATGACTTGAGCCGAAGGCAGATGCCTAACTGATAGAGTCACCTAAGTGCCCCTCTTTCTATTTAAAAAAAATTAAAAAAAAATTGATGGGAGAGGATTGGTATTTTCTGACAACCTTTAGCCTCTTCAGAACTAAGGGGAATATTTTTATCTGTATTGTAGGTTGTATTATGCATACATTAAATATATACATCTGGTTTTATTTATTTATATTTTTTTAAAGATTTTATTTGTTTATTCATGAGAGACACAGAGAGAGAGAGAGGCAGAGACACAGGCAGAGGGAGAAGCAGGCTCCATTACAGGGAGCCTGACGTGGGACTCGATCCTAGGTCTCCAGGATCACACCCCGGGCTGCAGGCGGCGCTCAACCACTGCGCCACGGGCGATGACCTATACATATGTTTTTATTATGTGCAACTTTATAACATCTAATAAGTAAATGGTTAATGATTTTATTTTGGTTAAATCCTTATAAAAATAAAAAGTAAAAAATATAAATGGTATTGCAAAACCTTATAGAATTTTTGTTGTATCCCTCTTCTGAAAAAAAAATAAAAAATAGCAAATATAAATTTTATTGCTATTTCAAAAGTATGTTTACTTCACAAAAGTTTTCTTTAAAAATATTGAACTTTCCTGGTGCCTTGGTGGCTGTTTGTTGACCATCAGACTCTTGATTTTGGCTCTGGTCATGATGTTAGGATTGTGGGGTTGAGCCCCCTGTTGGGCTCCATGTTCAATGGGGAGGGTGTTTGAGATTGTCTCCCTATCCCTCTGCCCTTCACCGCACTGATGCATTCTCTCTTTTTCCAAGAAATAGATAAATCTTTAAAAACTATCGAACTCTCCAAATGAATTTTTTAATAATAAATTTATTTTTTATTGGTGTTCAGTTTGCCAACACCCAGTGCTCATCCTGTCAAGTGCCCCCCTCAGTGCCCGTCACCCATTCACCCCCACCCTCCGCCCACCTCCCCTTCCACCACGCCTAGTTTGTTTCCCAGAGTTAGGAGTCTTCATGTTCTGTCTCCCTTTCTGATATTTCCTACCCATTTTTTCCCCTTCCCTTCTATTCCCTTTCACTATTATTTATATTCTACAAATGAATTTATGTATTCTTTCAGTCCATTTATTTCTCAGAGAAACCTGAACACAGGTTATATAGCAGACATAGTCTACTCGGGATCTTTTCAATTTTAAAAAGACTTCAGGGACTCCTGGGTGACTCAGTGGTTGAGCATCTGTCTTTAGCTCAGGGCGTGATCCCAGAGTTCTGGGATCGAGTCTCACATTGGGCTCCCCGTGAGGCACCTGCTTCTCCCTATGTCTGTGCTTTCTGTGTCTCTCATTAATAAATAAAATCTTAAAAAAGAAGACTCCATGTTTCCCAGTATGAGCAAGATGAGAAATTTTATGTATTTAGGTTTTAGGGCTTTCATTTTTAAGTAATGTCTCTACCCAACATGGGGCTGGACATTTAAGGACACATGCTCTACGGACTGAGCAAGCCAGGCACTCCTAAGATGAGAGATTTTATTTTATTTTGTAAATGATAGAAGATGCATTTATTCTAAAAAGAAAGAGAGAAGGTCATGGGAGGGGAGGAATAGAAGGAAAGCGTGGATCTCAAGCCAAATCCACCCTGAGCATGGAGCCTAATGTGGGCCTCTGTCTTAATGACCTTGAGATCATCCTGAGCTAAAACCAAAAGTTGGACACTCAGTCAACTGAGCCACCCGGGTGACCCTAGGTGAGAAATTTTAAATGGAAATATTAGGACTTAATCTCACATGAAGCTTTTCCTTGGAATTTCCTGTCAAAGGAAAACATTTCTGAAGATCAGAAATTGTAAAAGATTACCTTTACCTGCCCTTTTGACATTTCAATAATATTAAATACTAATATTGGTAATTGGAAATACTTCATTTCTATGAATCTAAACATTTTCTATTAATTAAAATGCTTAATAAAATGAGCTTCCCAGCACCTCCCAAAAAATAAAAGAGCTCTCCCCATTTATTTGAATCCTGAGTTACTTTTGGCTTAAAATTCCTTGAAATTTAAAGTAAGGGTTGCGTAAAAAAATTCCTTTTGTTCTTCTTAGACCTCTCTTCTCATAATGCTTTCAACTACTGAAAATTATTTTAGTTCTTGAACAATGTAATTCCAGGCATAGGACTAGAAGTGCAGCAGACCTGTTATATATGTCATTATTTCACTTAAGGCACACCGTAGATTGTATGATGCCCCACTATTTATGTACCAAGAAGAAATTTTTAAAAATCATGCCAGTTATAGTTTTAAGACATTTTGAATTAGAAATTGGATTCCGATGTCAGAGATATTAAAAGGTGACAAAATGAGCATCTTGGAATCATTGAAATAGAGTATTCGTGCTCATCCTTAAACGTAGCTGCAAAGTAGGCATAATTGGATCATTTTACCTAATTGTAGTGGGTCTTTGTAAGTTGTAGTAATAGCTATAATGATATCTGTGCTAGGAACTAGTATTCCAAACGCTTTGCATGGATCCTCATTTAAGGATCACGACAAGAGGTCTTGTGAGATAACTACCTTTTAATTTATTTATTATTGTTTCGTAACCTCTATAACCAACAGGGGTCTCGAACCCCTGGCTCCCGAGATCGAGTGACATGCTCTTCAGAGTGAGCCAGACAGGTGACCTGAGATAACTATTTTTATGCCCATTTTGTGGATGAGGAAATTGCGATAAGGCTAAGTGGTCACTGTGAAGCGACAGAGTTAAAGTGGGAATCAAACCCAGGTTGAGCTGCTTCCTGAGATCATGCTCTTCCTAAACAGATAGGCTGCTCTTTTAATAGAACGGTGAATATCACTAATAAATATTGTACTTTCTTCCAAAGAAAACTAAATCTTTGTGTTGGAGTCATGAGAATAACATAGTATTTAACATTTACAATTCTATGAATTAGTTTGAATGTTTTGAAAAGGTACACTGTAATTTCCTGACCAGTCCTTTCACGCTCACAGGACTCCTCTCCACTTGGCCTGTGCCATTGGCTCTGTAGATATGGTGAAGGAGCTGGTGATGTGGGAATGCGAGCTAAACCTTCGTGATGGAGAAAACAGGACAGCTCTCGTGAAGGTGGGTGGTCACAGCTATGTCTGCCTGAGGTGGATTGGATTGAAGCCCTTGGAATGAACATTTGTTGCATTTAAACATAACTCATGGTGAAACTTGTGGCATGTTTCGTTTAAGTTCCCAGAATTTACATTCTGTTTCTTGTTGTAATGCTGACAGGCTGTACAATGCCAAGAAGAGGCATGTGTTGATATTCTTCTCAAAAATGGTGCTGATGTAAATACTAAGGATTTCAAGGGCAACACCGCTCTCCATTATGCGTCCTATGAGGGAAATATCTCAATAGCACGGAAGCTGCTTTACAATAAAGGAGATATAGAGGCCAAAAACAAGGTACAGGTCAACTTGTTTTTACAACGTATTTGACATCATAAATAAATAAATAAATAAATAAATAAATAAGTCAGTAAAAAAATAAATAAATGTAGCTGCAAAAGGATTTTTTACATGTATATGTACATATATCTGTACATAAGCACATAAATACATGAAGACATCAATATTGAATTTTACACAGCAGGTCCTATCATCATGGAAACACCTCCAAACCAAGGCAGAGGGAGGGAAAGAGAAAAGTAATGCATATAGAAAGGAAACATTCTGTCTGCTAGCTACCCTTCCACCCTAGTAAGAAAATCTTCCCCTTAGTGCCTGGGAGTAGATGGTGCCCTCAGAGCCCACAAAGGATTGAAGGCCTAGAGGGGAGTGTGGTGATGATGGAGGGTGAATGCTGTGCAGGGGCCTAGGAAATGGATGCTTCTGGGGATGAGTAGCAGACCGTGACCCAGAGGAGTAGCTTGGGTGAATGTAAATGGGAGGAGAAAGCAGCAGGTTGTAATAGGCCTTGGGCGCTCTAGGCCCTAAAGTTCAGAAGATGAGAGCAGGGGGATCAAGTCATGACATCGTACAGGGGGTATCTACTTGTGCTGGTAGCCACTCTGCCAGCCACGTACCACGTTGAGGCCTCCCATTCCAAAGAGTAGCTCCTGCTCAGCCTATGTAGTTCCTCAGTGGGGTGGTAGGTGTCCATGGGGAGCTGGTGCTGACTACACTTGCCAGGCTCCCTGTGCTTTCTTTGACGTGCATTACCTTCAGTCGCTGCCCTTGCAGAAACACTGTTGTGTGCCATAGATAGGGTCGATTTTTCATATTTGGAAGCTCAAGCATGTCCTGGATGAAAATATTTCGAAATAATTGTCTAAGCTTTTGCTTTAAATAGCAACACATTTTATTTTTGAAGATTGTATTTATAAGAGAGAGAGCAAACATGAGTAGGGAGGAAAGGCAGACGTAGGGGAAGAAGAGGCCTTCCCACTGAGCCAGGTAGCCTGATGCACGGGGCTTGAAGTCAGGAGTGGGATCATGACCAAAACCAGAAAGTTTTGCTTAACCCACTGAGCCACCCAGGCTCACCATACTTCTTCCTTCCTACCTTCCTTTTTTTTATTAAAGTTTTTTATTTATCCATTAAAATCAATAACAATACTTTAAAATTTACTACTATGTTTTAGAGAGTAGAGATACAGAGATAAAAAATAACCCCTCCCCTCTAGAAGCTTTTGGTTTAGATGGTGTGGAATAAAATAACTGGAGTATACCATGATATATATTGTGAAAGAAGCAAAGATTCTTGGAGCCAGGCAATGTTTGAAGCGAGTTTGTGGAATGACTGTAGGTAATCTGTTGAAGAGGAAGAGGAGGTCTATTTTATTATTTTTACTTTACTTTTTAAAAAGAGTTTATGTTTTTGAGAGAGACAGAGAGTGAGCAAGCAGGAGAGAGAGCACGAGTGGAGGGGAGGGGCAGAGGGAGAGGGAGAAGCTGACTCTTTGCTGTAGAGGGAGCCCAAGGTGGACTCCATCCTGAGACCCTGAGATCATGACCTGAGCTCATGAGCTGAAGGCAGATGCTTGACCAACTGAGCCACCCAGGCTCCCTGAGAAAGCCGTATTTTAAAAAGAAGGAGCAGGTGGTGAAACCATGGAGGGTTGAGAACGAAGAGGCTAATTTATTTACATTCTATGTTACATGTTTAAGTTACAGGATCGTTCAGAATTTTTATGATTCATTATCCAAATATGTAATTTTGTAAATTTTAAATTTTGTTTGCACTCCTACAGGATGGCCTCACACCACTTTTAGTTGCTGTAAATGAAAAAAAAGAGAAAATGGCAAAATTTTTACTAGGAGAAGCAAATGTAAATGCAGTTGACCACGCTAAACGGTAAAGGTTTTTTTTTTGTGTGTGTGTGTGTGAATCTTAGTATTTGGTCAAGAGTGGTAACAATTTCTCAAGGCAGAAAGTTTAACTTAATAAGAAGAGTATACGTATAGCGAAAAATATCAGCATGTGATTGGTTAGCTAGAAAAAATTACTGTGACAGGATAAGGTGAAGAACATTGTATAGTATAATTCAGAATCCTTTGTAATATAGATTGATGTCATTTGCAATAGTTTTTTTTTTTCTGTATGATTCTACAGTAGCTAAAACGGTTCTTGTTAAAATTGTGAGCTTTTTTAGCTCAGAGCATGATGCCAGAGTCCAGGTATTGAGCCCCACATCGGGCTCCCAGCAGGGAGCCTGCTTCTCCCTCTACCTATGTCTCTGCCTTTCTGTGTCTCTCCTGAATGAGGAAATATAATTGATAAAAAAAATTTAGAGAGTCCAAGCAGAAACCTCTGAAACTGTCTCCAAGCCTTCATTTGGTAGGGTAAACCAAAAACAACCCTGCATCCTAGCAGAGATGCAGTGGGATAGTGCTAAAGGATGAAAGGCTGGTGAGCTCTATCACATTTCTGCTTGATTCACTAGTCTGGCCCATTCAGAGACTGGAGAGATTGTGGCAAATATCTGTAGTTACTGTCAACTTAAACAAAGAGTAGTTCCAGTCATAGTTATTGTGCGCCTCTTATTGCTTCCAGAACAGATTGATAAGACGTCAGGTACATGGTATGTCACCACTGATTTGGCAAATGCATTCTTTTCTATTCCGCTAGTGAATCAGAAATAGTTCATATTCATAGAGTATAGGCAAAGTGTCATTCATTTCATTTGCCTCAGCGTTTAGTTAACTCATGGAGCTAGACCATTTGAACATCCCGAGAATATCTCATTGGCCTATCATATTAACACCATGCTAATTTGACATGAGGAGCAGTAAGAGGCTATGACGCTTTGGGCCCTTGGTAAGAAGGCATGAATTGACATATCCGTGAAGTTTTGAGGCATCTAGTGGGCATGCCAGGATATTCCCGCAGGAGTGAAAGAAAAATTGCCACATTTTGAATACCTTTTCACAAAGACAGAAACTGGGAGACGTCTTTCGGTTCTGGAGGTAGCATATTTTATACCACTAATTCTCAATGCGTTGGGGGTGGGGTGGTGGGAGAAGAATTCTGCTCCTCAGGGAGCATTTGGCAGTGTCTGGAGACATGTTTTTTGACATGACAAAAGCTGTACATACTTAATGTATTGAATTCAGTGAGTTTGTGGATAAGTATAGACCTCTGTGAAATCATCAGTGCCTTAAAGCCATAGTCCTACCCATCACCTCCCAAAGTTTCTTCCTGCTCTTATTAATTAATTAATTAATTAATTGGTAAGAACACTTAACATAAGCTCTACCCTCTTAGCAAAGTTTAAGTATACAATGCAGTATTATTAGCTACAGACACTGCTAACAATAGATTCGTCCGGAGACATTTCTGATCCTCACAACTGAGGACGTTGCTGGCATCTAGTGGGTCGATGTCAGGAGTGCTGGTAAACATACCCAAGAGAGGCCTCCACAACAGTCCACCATGTCCATGGTACAAGGTTGGGAAACCTTGTCCTACATTGAGTACTCCTTTCATCCATACGCCTTGGTGAAACTAAAGAATGCAAGACTTCAGTGGTCTCAGAGCAGATGAATTGTGCAGCAGGTGCAGGCTGTGCTTAGGAGTCCTCACTGCTTTGGTCACAGGATCCAGTAGACCCTATGCTATTCATGGTGTCAGTGGTGGGGAAAAGCTGTGCAGTGGATCTTAGGGCAAGCCCCATTGGAGAATCAGAGCACAGGCCCCTGGGGTTTTCTGATCTTGAGTCCCCATCAGAAGCTTGCCTGTAGAGGGGTCCTATGGGAGACAGAAATGACTTGGTTTTAGTATTCCTTCTGTGCTAAGTCATTGGCTGGACACAGCCTACCAGAGACACGAGGCCTTAGTGTGAGTGCTATGGTGGATATGAAAATGTAGCAGCTGTCTACATTTTGAGCTGCAGTTCAACTGTGCTCTCTGTGGTAGATCCTCTAGAAGACAAATCCAAAGAGTGCAACTCCCCGGCCTCTGTATTAGTTTGGGTCCAATCAGAAGACAGATATGACATAGTATTTTAAACAGTGGAAGTAAATACAAAGAATTACTAAATGATGATGAGATAATAATGAAAAGGTGGGACAGAGAAGTCTGAAGACAGTACCACAGAAGAGTTAACTTGGGGGGGGGGGTCCAAAGTTGCTAAAGAAGGTGTGATTGCAGCACGATGGATGGCAGAGAAGTTTGAGTCCTGTATGTCTGACTTCCTCTGTGCATCCGATTACCAACCTCAACTCATTGGTGTCCCAGAGGGTTGTTCCTGTTAGCCTGGAGATTGAGCACTGGCCCTGGCCCACGTTCCGGTTTGCTTCCCTTCTTCTTCTTCGTCTTCTTTCATCTTCATCTTCATCTTCGTCGTCTTTGTGTTCTCCTCCTCCTTCTCCTCCTCCTTTCCTTCTTCTTCTCTTCTTCCTATCTCCTTCCTTTCTCCTCCTCCCTTGCCGCGCCCCCTTCACCAGCATCAGAAGTACTCTTCCCAGCTGTGCACTGCAGAGCATGCAGTCCCGGCCCCAGCCAGTGACCTTCCTAAAATGGATACCATGCCCCTAGCAAATGCTCTTGACACCCTACTCACTCTCTGCATCCAGTCCTTAGTCTTAACTCTGCTGTATCCCTAAGGGGTTTGTTGCATCCTTCTGCATGTGCATATGATACACAGGAGGCCTTGCACTGCTCTGCTGGTCGGTGGGCTCATTGTTCCCTGACCCTCTCTATACATCCATTTATCAGACAGGACTCCCTGCACTCCTGAAGGGTGGTTCCTGTTTGCATGCTGAGTAGCACGGACTAGCTTTGGCAGGGCAACTCTGACTGCAGTTCCGACATCTCCTTCAAAGAGACCTGAATCCCAGCCTTGGGATTTACCCATTTGGGCAATCTTTCTTGGGTAATCTTGCACCTTAGGGTATTTGGATTTCTTTTCTCATCTTTATAGTTGATCTACTGTTACAGTTCATCATTTTTTAGATTAAACATTCTCTGTTGAAATTACTAAGTGGTTTGTCTCCTGTTTGGACCCTCACTGATACACTATCCCTTCTTTTTGGAATGTGCTTCTCTCCCTCTTCACTGGCTAATCCCTATTCGTTCTTTAAGTTTTAGCTTTGATATCGCATCCATCCCTGACTCACTACCCTTATTTTTACATGACTCCGTAGGCCCTTTGTGCTCACCCTAAATGTGGCATTAAACTCGCCTCTACTCCGTGAACACCGCAATGTCATGTTTGTTGTTCCCTCACTGACTCCCACATTGTCAGAATACAGGTTTTCTGATTTAATTTTGTGGTCCCTTTGAGGTGGTTCTCCCAGGTCAGGGATTTTTAGTAGACTATGGCCCAGATCATCCTCAGCACACTGGAGCCCTCATATTCTCATCATGGTTTAATTATGACATAGTTTCAGTTTTCCTCAGGAGATAGAGTGGACTGCAAGGGAAGAGATATCCAAAGGAATGAATAACCAGTTATGAAAAGCTGTTGGTTGTTTTTAAAAGATTTTATTTATTTGAGTGTGAGAGAACACAAATGGGAGTGGAGACCGAGGAAGGGGGAGAAGTAGACTCCCTGCTGAGCAGAGAGCTGGAGGCAGGGCAACCCCAAGGCCCCTGAGTCCTGACCTGAGCTAAAGAAGCCTTATTTTTATAAGATTTTATTTATTTTTTCATGAAAGACACAGAGGAGAGAGAGAGAGGCAGAGACACAGGCAGAGAGAGAAGCAGGCTCCATGCAGGGAGCCTGACGTGGGACTCGATCCCGGGACTCCAGGATCTCGCCCTGTGCCAAAGGCAGGTACTAAACCGCTGAGCCACCCGGGATTCCCTTAACGAAGCCTTTTAATGGACTGAGCCAGCCAGGTGCCCGTATGGAAAGTGAGTGGTGAATTTCTTGGCAACTCTTAAAAGGAGGAGACATTCATGACAGCCCTGAAGTAGAATTGGAAAACCTGAGCTAAGGGATTTGGTAAAGCATTCATATCTCAGTTGTTTTTCATCATAAAACATACATTACTCTAACACTTTGTTATTTTCATTGGTGTAACTACCAAATGAGTATGCAGCTAAGTTGAACCAGGACATACATGAGACTCAGATGGGGATGGGAGTTCTAATCAGGAACTTTCTAGAGGATGTGTGTTCTAGATCCAAAATTGTTTTCCACAGAAGTCTGGGAATTGGAAATCTTAGGTTTCAGGTGATTGTGAGAAAGTCTTTGGGGGATCCACCTAGCATTTGACCAAGGAACAAAGAAGCTCAGAGTTGGACTACCATATACGCTTTGAGTATCTCTGATCTATACAAAAACACTACAGTCAACCATAGTCTTCAACTTACCTGGAGTCCTGGTGTGGAGTTCCTGTCTCCTTATAGCCTTATAATGCCGTTGCCTCTCATCGCAGGTTGCGTTAGGAAATGTCAGTCTTCTATTCAATTGTCACTACAGAGAGCTTCTACTGGTCTCATAAGTCACCCTGGGGAATTCTAAGGGGACAAAAGATAATTTTCTAGCTGGCACCTGTAAGAGACAAATGCTTGATGCTCATAGTTGCAATCATTCACACGCACCAATACCATTTGGTCTAGCTAAGCTGAATGGGGCCAAGAAATGGTTTCTTGTTGTTGTTCCTTTGTTTTTGTTCATTGCTCTTCCACCAATGAACATGATCTGCCCTGGAACTAGCCACCCTCTCAGAAGGGACCCTAGTGGTCTCCAGAGTTCTGTAGTTCATTCCAGCAGCAGTTTCTGAAGATGCAGACCCCCTTAGTTTCTAGGTTGCTCATTCCAAACTATTTCCTGTCAAATCATGCCACCTACACACACAAAATGGCACACACACAAAATGGCCTCTGAAATAAGTGCCTACACTTGTATCTATGCATTTGTCTTGCTGTAAAAACACACCAAACTTCCCAATTTTGCTGGTGCATCTTGTGCCAACAGTGGCTTCTGTTAGGTTTTGTTGGTCAATTTCTTTTCTTTCTTTTTTTTTTTTTAAACTTTTTATTGATCTATTTGACAGAGAGAGAACAAACCCGGATAAGGAGCAACAAAGGGAGAGGCAGGTTCCCCACCGACCAGGTAGCCTGATATGGGGCTTGATCCCAGGACCCTCAGATCCTGATCTGAGCTGAAGGCCTTTTCTAAGCAGGCTATAGTCCCAAAGGAAGGCTTAAACTCACAACCCCAAGACCAAGAGTTGCATATTGTATCAACTAAGCCAGTCAGGGGCGGCTCCTACTTTGGTTAGTCCTTAAAATCATTAACAAATGTAATAGGAATCTGGTGAGTTTGGGGGTAGCTAGTTTTGTATTAGCTGTTGTCGTGGGTTTGCTCCTGCTTTTTTCTATCTGCCTCACCCACAATACCGCGTGTAGTCCGGTTGTAATTAATTAATGGATCAATTACCACCACATTAAAAGGAGTTTCTGTAGACATTCGTATACAGCCTCTGTGTGTGTGTGTGTGTGTGTGTGTATCACATACACATAAATATGAACAGCCTATCCTGTTTGTATTTTACTTGATTTGTTTTTCAACCACATCATACCATTCTTCGATGTGGATCTTTCTGGTGAAATCTTTCCCATCCAGTTCGTGCCTTCCCTGAGTATCTTTGAGAAACTCCCAACTTTTGTTAACAAGCATGTAGTTTATAATGTACTCTAGTCTCATTACCAAATAAATACACAGATATCAAAAGAGTGACCACTTAGAAGTTACAATGGGAAAATATATCATTTCATTAGAAAAAAGAAAAAGCCAGGATATAAATACATCACGAAGTGTATGCAGGATTTACATATGGTAAAAAAAACCTCCTGGAAGCTAAGGAGGGATGTCAAATAAGACATAAGCGCAAAGACATAACGTGCATCTAAATACACTGATTCAGGGAGATTGATTCTGTTAACATTAATTGTCTTAACCTAATTACAAATTCTCTCCATGAATTCTTTAAATTTAGCATAGTGATTAAAAATTCATCTCCAGTAACAGACGTAAATATTGCCAAGAGAATACTGAAAGAGAAGATTAAGAAGGGGAACTATGGACCTGCATTGGATACTAAAGCATATGTATAAAGCAGTTAAAATACTAGAGTACTGATTGATACAAGGCAACTGGTCAATTGAATCCATTGTAAAACCCAGAAAAATAAAAACATAACAGAATTTATGATAAAGTGGCATTTTAAGCTAGGTGAGAAAAGATGGGTTATTTAGAAGAAGCAAATAGCTGTTTTTTTAAACAGTTCTTAAATGTTGGGGCGTGGGCGCCTGTGTGGCTCAGTTGGTTAAGCCTCTGTTTATTTTTATTTTTTGTGTTTGTTGATTTTAGCTCCTGTTCCTCCATCTCTCTCTCTCTCTCTCACCCTCTGTCCCTCCCTCTCTCTCAGAAAAACAAAACAAAAAAACAAAAAACAAACAAACAAAACTTAAATGTTGCACCACACTGCAAACTAAATCTTGGATTGATTAAAGATTCAATTGGGGAATAACAGCAAAAAATAAGAATAAAGGAAATGTAAACGTAAGGCTGGGCCAACTGGGAGGGTTATGAGGCATGCAGAAACGGGTTTTCATTTCATCTAGGGAATATGAATTGTTCTCCCCTTGTGAGCTTGCACTTGATGATACATGTCTCCCTCTCCCTGTGCCCTTCACCGCACTCATGTATTCTCTCTTTCTCAAAGAAATAGATAAATCTTTAAAAACTATTGAACTCTCCAAATGTATTTATTCTTCAGTCCATTTATTTCTCAAACAGAACCTGAACACGGGTTATGTAGCAGACATAGTCTACTCAGGATCTTTTCAATCTTAAAAAGACTTCATGTTGCCCAGTATGAGCAAGATGAGAAATTTTATGTATTTAGGTTTTAAAGCTTTCATTGTTAAGTGTAATCTCTCCACCCAACATGAGGCTTGACGTTTCAGGACACATGCTCTACTGACTGAGCCAGCCAGGCACTCCTAAGATGAGATTTTATTTTATTTTATTTTGTAAAAGTTAAAAGATGTATTTATTTTGAAGGGAGAGAGAGGGTCATGGGAGAGGGGAGTGACAGGGGGAGAGAGAGGAACCCAAGCAAACTCCACCCTGAGCATGGAGCCTAATGTGGGGCTCCGTCTTACGACTTTGAGATCCTCCTGAGCCAAAACCAAAAGTTGGACACTCAATCAACTGAGCCACCCGGGTGCCCCTAAGGTGAGAAATTTTAAATGGAAGTATTAGGACTTAATCTCACCTGAAGCTTTTTCTTGGAACTTCCTGTCAAAGGAAAACATTTCTGAAGTTCAGAAATTGTGAAAGATTTCCTTTACCTTCCCTTTTGACATTTCAATAATATTAAATACTAATATTGGTAATTGGAAATACTTGATTTCTATGATTCTAAACATTTTTCTATTAATTGAAATGCTTAATAAAATGAGCTTCCCCACATCCCCCCTCCAAAAAAAATAAAATGAGCTGTGCCGTTTATTTGCAATCCGAGCTTCCCTTGCTCAAACTTCCTTGAAAACCAAACTAAGAATTACTTAAAAATATTCTTTTGTTATTTTAATCTCTTTTAACCGTAATGTGCTTTCAACTACTGAAAATTATTTTAGTTCTTGAACAATGTAATTCCAGGCATAGGACTAGAAGTGCAGCAGACCTGTTGTATATGTCATTATTTCACTTAAGGCACACCGTAGATTGTATGATGCCCCACTATTTATGTACCAAGAAGAAATTTTTAAAAATCATGCCAGTTATAGTTTTAAGACATTTTGAATTGGAAATTGGATTCCGATGTCAGAGATATTAAAAGGTGACAAAATGAGCATCTTGGAATCATTGAAATAGAGTATTCGTGCTCATCCTTAAACGTAGCTGCAAAGTAGGCATAATTGGATCATTTTACCTAATTGTAGTGGGTCTTTGTAAGTTGTAGTAATAGCTATAATAATATTTGTGCTAGGAACTAGTATTCTAAATGCTTTGCATGGATCCTCATTTAAGGATCACGACAAGAGGTCTTGTGAGATAACTACTTTTTATTTTATTTATTATTACTATTGTTTCGTAACCTCTATAACCAACAGGGGTCTCGAACCCCTGGCTCCCGAGATCAAGTGACATGCTCTTCAGAGTGAGCCAGACAGGCGACCTGAGATAACTATTTTTATGCCCATTTTGTGGATGAGGAAATTGCGATAAGGCTAAGTGGTCACTGTGAAGTGACAGAGTTAAAGTGGGAATGAAACCCAGGTTGAGCTGCCTCCTGAGGTCATGCTCTTCCTAAACAGATAGGCTGCTCTTTTAATAGAGCGGTGAAGAATCACTAATAAATATTGTACTTTCTTCCAAAGTAAACTAATTCTTTGTTTTGGAGTCATGAGAATAACATAGTATTTAACATTTACAAGTCTATGAATTAATTTGAATGTTTTGAAAAGGTATACTGTAATTTCCTGACAAGTCCTTTCATGCTCACAGGAGTGCTCTGCACTTGGCCTGTGCCAATGGCCATGAAGATATGGTGAAGCTCCTGGTAGATCGGAAATGCCAGCTAAACCTCCGTGATAGTGAAAACACGACCGCTCTACTGAAGGTGGGTGGTCACAGCTATGTCTGCCTGAGATGGATTGGACTGAAGTCCTTGGAATGAACATTTGTTGCATTTAAACATAACTCATTGGTGAAACTTGTGGCATGTTTCCTTTAAGTTCCCAGAATTTACATTCTGTTTCTTGTTGTAATGCTCACAGGCTGTACAATCCCAAGAAGAGGCATGTGTAGATATTCTGCTGAAACACGGTGCTAATCCTGACCTAAAAGACAACAAGGGCAACACTGCTCTCCATTATGCGGCATTAGGGGAGAATGTCTCAATAGCACAGAAAGTACTTTTAAGGAAAGGAAATATGGAGATCAAAAACAAGGTACAGGTCAACTTTTTTTAACAATGTAATTTACAATATAAATAAATAATTAAATAAGTAAATAAGTAAATAAATAAAAATAGCTGCAAATGTTTTTTCTTGTACATGTACACTTATATGTACATAGGTACATATATATATGAAGACATCGGCACTGAATTTTATACAGCAGGTCCTGTCATCCTGGAAAGAACTGCAAAACCAAGGCAGGAGGAGGGAAAGAAAAAAGTAATGCCTGAAGAAAGGCACCATTTTGCCTGCTAGCCACCCTTCCACCCCAGAAAGAAAATCTTCCCATTGGTGCCTGGGTGTAGATGGTGCCCTCAGAGCCCACAAAGGATTGAAGGCCTAGAGGGGAGTGTGGTGATGGTGGAGGCTGAAAGCTGTGCAGGGGCTTAGGAATTGGATGCTTCTGGGGATGAGTAGGAGACCATGACCCAGAGGAGTAGCTTGGGTGAATGTAAATGGGAGGAGAAAGCAGCAGGTTGTAATAGGCCTTGGGCGCTCTAGGCCCTAAGGTTCAGAAGATGAGAGCAGGGGGATCAGGTCATGACATCCTACAGGGGGCATCTACTTGCCCTGGTAGCCACTCTGCCAGCCACGTACCACGTTGAGGCCTCCCATTCCGGAGAGTAGCTCCTGCTCAGCCTATGTAGTTCCTCAGTGGGGTGGTAGGTGTCCATGGGGAGCTGGTGCTGACCACACTTGCCAGGCTCCCTGTGCTTTCTTTGACGTGCATTACCTTCAGTCGCTGCCCTTGCAGAAACTCTGTTGTGTGCCATAGATAGGGTCGATTTTTCATATTTGGAAGCTCAAGCATTTCCGGATGAAAATATTTTGAAATAATTGTCTAAGCTAATTGCCTTCGGCTCAGGGCATGATCCCGTGGTCTCCCGAATCGAGTCCCACATGGCACTCCTTGAATGCAGGAGCCTGCTTCTCCCTCTGCCTGTGTCTCTGCCTCTCTCTCTCTCTCTCTCTCTCTCTCTCTCGGTCTCTCATGATTAAATAAATAGAAATCTTAAAAAACCAAAAACTGGAGAAGAAGAGGAAAGAACACAGTATAGTATTTTGCAGCTATAGCCACTTAGGTAAGAGTCTAAACTCTGCTTGCAAATCTAGAATGTCTTGATGGGAAGGAAGTAAGGAGAGTGTAAATAATGGAATCAAGTTGCATTTTGAGTTTACTACTCCTTGTTCTACCTCTAGCCATGGAAATTGAATGAAGGTTTGATAAGTGACTCATTTCTGTTTTTGTCTGAATCCTTAAGTGATAGGGAGAATTGGCCACGTAGGTGAAAGAGGGGACTGACATGGTTGTGTACTGTGCTAGTTCTCAGCTAGACTTGTGCTGGTGAATCACAGTCAGCTAGGGAGCTTTAAAAGAATTTACAAGCCAAAACTGTCCCGTGAAGATTTCGACGGAGTGAATCCAATAACGTGTGTACGCAGAAATTTGGAAGTAGTTTTTTGAGATTCTGATACAACTCTTGGCTAAGAACTACTGAATGGGTAGGTATACATATACAAATTTGGAGATGTAAAATAAAAAACAACTGATGTTTGATACTGGCTACTTCCTTCCACTCTCTCCAACATTAGCGTTTCATCTGTCTGTATCTCTTTGAGAATTACAGATGAAAATTATTGGTCATCTCTGTTGGCTTGAAAAATAATTACCTTTTCTTCCAACTATCAGTCATTCACTGGCACCCAGATGGGAAGTCTTTATGAGTAGTCTTTTAATAAGTAGAGTCTAACCGTTTAAAGATTTTACATGTTTTGCTACCATTCTGTTATTAGAAGCAGGGTTTTCCCAATTGCAGCAGTAGAAATCCGTGAACCTTCCTTTTTAGTTGAAGCTGTGCGATAGACTATCTTAGGATGTCTTTCAAATTCATAGGGCCCTGGCATAGTCACTACTGTGTTAAACATTCAGCATGTAGTTAGTGACAATACAGATGGTAATTGTTTTAATAACTTTGCTTCAGCATTCCTCTGAACTCCTGTCTGTTCGGCTAGCAATCTGAGGGAAGTAAATACAAATAGATTGTAGTTGAAACAAGCATTGGAAAATTCTGACAGTAGGTGTTAATGAGTCTTCACAGCAATTTTCCTTAGAAGGTGGGGCCTAATTTGTTGGGAAAACATGATCCTGATGCTTTAGGAAAGGTTTGATGTCCAAGTATTTGTTTTACGCACAGCCATTGGAAACAGTCACAGCAAATAGAAAAACACAAGTAGGCTATAGACTAAATGTGGCCCCCGGATGTATTTAGTTTCCACTGTCAGTTGAGCTAACATTTAAAATTATGACACGCATGTAGAACTCTGGATTTTGAGCTTTTCTTATAGATCACTTCTGGTACCTTCAGAAGGACTGAAGGTTTGGTATGCTGTGCAGAGGCTGTCCCTTTATATGAGGCGTGTGTCTCCAGTTTGCTCGTGTCCCCGACTAGGTTCTTCACTGACTCGTGTCACCTGCTTTGCCTCCATAAGCATTGAGTTTACCATTACTGTTTTATGGTATATGTTGACAAAGATTTCAAGATTTTCAAGACACTCCATATTAATTTATAATATATATTTTGTATTTTATGTTAATTTCTTAGGATTGGGATTGATATTTCTGTTTCTTCGTCTCCTTATTTTTTTCATTACTTTATTCAGTAATTGAAGAGAGACACACAGAGAGAGGCAGAGAGCTAGGCACAGGGGGAAGCAGGCTCTCTATGGGGATCCTGATGTGGGCTCGATCCCAGGACCCTGGGATCACCATGCTCAACCACTGAGTCACCCTCTGCCTCAGGATGAATTTTCCAAGTTAAAATTTAAAATATTTTTTTTTGAAAACCATTTCTTTTTTAAATGTACAGTAATCACGTTCCTTTTGGAATATCTGCAAGCCATATGAGGTTAATCCTGGTTCTCCTTGGATAGATTATGCATATTTCAGACAGTGTTCTCTTTCTCCTTGGTATTATTCCCTAAATACGCAATTTTTATA
The DNA here is from genome assembly GCF_048418805.1 of Vulpes vulpes. Classification (NCBI taxonomy): domain Eukaryota; kingdom Metazoa; phylum Chordata; class Mammalia; order Carnivora; family Canidae; genus Vulpes; species Vulpes vulpes. The sequence goes on along the minus strand of NC_132781.1, from coordinate 102,466,214 downwards.
GTAGGTTTTATTATAGTAAAAATAATCCGTATAAAGCAGTATTAGAATTTTTGAATAATAGTTTTTTCTTAAACTCAGTTTCCCAACATTTAAACACCCAGTGCTCATCTAGTATTAGAATTTTTATTGGTAAGTCATATCATTTTTTTTTCTGATTTACACTTAGTCTAAATTATAAAATAATCATAAATAGCAATGATAATAGAAACTAGAATACAAACAGGTTTTTTAGAAGTAGATGTGCATTAGGTTCTCAGAATGAGTATAGTTGAGAATAAAATCTCATTGACTGTTTACTTAGCATAATACCCTAACTCAGTCAGAGAAAGACAATATCATATCAATTATCATATGATCTCATTTATATGTGGATCTTAAGAAACAAGACAGAGGAGAAGGGAAAGAAGAGAAAAAGTTAAACCAGAGAGACTGAGGGAGACAAACCATATGAGATTCTTAATCATAGGAGCCAAACTGAAGGTCACTGGAGGGGTGGAGTGGGAGGATGGGATAACTGGGTGATGTACATTAAGGGGGGCACGTGATGGAATGAGTCTTGGGTGTTACATAAGACTGAGGAACCACTGACTTCTACCTCTGAAACTAATAGTACGCTATATGGAAATGAATTTGAATAAAAGGGTAGAAATGAGAAAAATCTCATACTGAGCCTTCTAACAGTTAAGATAAAACTTTAATGTGGTATAATAGGAGAAAGTCCAAGGATTATTTATTTAGTTATTTATTTTTAATATTTTATTGTTTTTATTTTTTATTTTAAACAAAAAAACCCCAAATTTTTTATTGTAGTTCAATTTGCCCACATAAAGAATAACACCGAGTGCTCATCTCATTGTGTGCCCACCTTTACCAAAGATTATTTAGTATTAAGTGGTCCAAATTCATTTGAAGCTTGCTTCTTTTATTTTTATTTTTTTACTTTTGTTTTTAATTTTTAAAAGATTTATTTACGTATTTTAGAGAGACAGCACACACATGCACAGGCTTGTGGGGGTGGGGGAGGCGGAGAGGGAGAGAGAGAGAGTGTCTTAAACAGTCTTGGTGCTGAGTGCCAGGGGAGCCCCGAATCCAACGTGGGGCTGGATCCCACGACCCTGAGATCACACCTGAGACAAAACCAAGAGTCACTCAACTGGCTACGCAACCCAGCTGCCCTGAAACCTATCTCTTTTCATTCAGAGTCCATCTCCTTAGTGACTCATTTGGAGCTGGAGTGTTTTATGTTGACATCTGGGATCCCCATTGAGAGATGAGAATCCAGCAAGTTTGTACAACCTGGAGAAAACCCTTACCTTAATTGGAAAGTTCTTAAAACTATATCCCTGGGAACTCTTATTTCTCAAGTATTAATGTTTGCTACAAAAGAAGGAATTGTCAAATGGGGATAAGCAAATGTAAATGGAGTTCATTTGTGCTAGTTGTATAGTGCAGTTTTGTAATATTTCACAAACTTAGATGATCATTGAATCTTTCTTTTGGGGCACAGTATCTCTTGCAAATCATGTGTTCTTTGGAATATAATTGAAGAAACACTACTCCGGAGATCTCCATTAAAATCAATAACAATACTTTAAATATTTACTACTGTGTTTTAGAGAGTGGAGACACAGAGTTAAAAAATAACCCCTCCCCTCTAGAAGCTTTTGATTTAGATGGTGTGGAATAAAATAACCATGATATATATTGTGAGAGAAGCAAAGATTCTTGGAGCCAGGCAATGATTGAAGCGAGTTTGTGGAATGACTGCAGGTAATCTGTTGAAGAGGCAGAGGAGGTCTATTTTATTATTTTTATTTTACTTTTTAAAAAGAGTTTATGTTTTTGAGAGAGACAGAGAGCGAGCAAGCAGGAGAGAGAGCACAAGTGGAGGGGAGGGGCAGAGGGAGAGGGAGAAGCTGACTCTTTGCTGTAGAGGGAGCCCAAGGTGGGACTCCATCCTGAGACCCTGGGTTCATGACCTGAGCTCATGAGCTGAAGGCAGATGCTTGACCAACTGAGCCACCCAGGCTCCCCGAGAAAGCCGTATTTTAAAAAGAAGGAGCAGGTGGTGAAACCATGGAGGGTTGAGAACGAAGGGGCTAATTTTATTTACATTCTATGTTACATGTTTAAGTTACAGGATCGTTCAGAATTTTTATGATTCATTATCCAAATATGTAATTTTGTAAATTATAAATTTTGTTTGCACTCCTACAGGATGGCCTCACACCACTTTTAGTTGCTGTAAATGAAAAAAAAGAGAAAATTGTGGAATTTTTAGTAGAAAAAGCAAATATAAATGCAGTTGACCCCGCTAAAAGGTAAAGTTTTTTGTTTTTTGTTTTTTGTTTTTTTTTTGTGAATCTTAGTATTTGGTCAAGAATGGTAACAATTTCTCAAGGCAGAAAGTTTAACTTAATAAGAAGAGTATTTATAAGTATAGTGAAAAATGTCAGCATGTGATCGGTTAGCTAGAAAACAATTACTCTGACAGGATAAGGTGAAGAACTTTATATAGTATAATTCAGAATCCTTTGTAATATAGATTGATGTCATTTGCAATAGTTTTTTTCTGTATGATTTTACAGTAGCTAAAAGTGTTTCTTGTTAAAATTGTGAGTTTTTTTTAGCTCAGAGCATGATGCCAGAGTCCGGGTATTGAGCCCCACATCGGGCTCCCAGCAGGGAGCCTGCTTCTCCCTCTCCCTATGTCTCTGCCTTTCTTTCTGTGTCTCTCCTGAATAAGGAAATATAATTGATAAAAAAAAATTTAGAGAGTCCAAGCAGAAACCTCTGAAACTGTCTCCAAGCCTTCATTTGGTAGGGTAAACCAAAAACAACCCTGCATCCTAGCAGAGATGCAGTGGGATAGTGCTAAAGGATGAAAGGCTGGTGAGCTCTGTCACATTTCTGCTTGATTCACTAGTCTGGCCCATTCAGAGACTGGAGAGATTGTGGCAAATATCTGTAGTTACTGTCAACTTAAACAAAGAGTAGTTCCAGTCATAGTTATTGTGCGCCTCTTATTGCTTCCAGAACAGATTGATAAGACGTCAGGTACATGGTATGTCACCACTGATTTGGCAAATGCATTCTTTTCTATTCCGCTAGTGAATCAGAAATAGTTCATATTCATAGAGTATAGGCAAAGTGTCATTCATTTCATTTGCCTCAGCGTTTAATTAACTCATGGAGCTAGACCATTTGAACATCCCGAGAATATCTCATTGGCCTATCATATTAACACCATGCTAATTTGACATGAGGAGCAGTAAGAGGCTATGACGCTTTGGGCCCTTGGTAAGACGGCATGAATTGACATATCCGTGAAGTTTTGAGGCATCTAGTGGGCATGCCAGGATATTCCCACAGGAGTGAAAGAAAAATTGCCACATTTTGAATACATTTTCACAAAGACAGAAACTGGGAGACGTCTTTCGGTTCTGGAGGTAGCATATTTTATACCACTAATTCTCAATGCGTTGGGGGTGGGGTGGTGGGAGAAGAATTCTGCTCCTCAGGGAGCATTTGGCAGCGTCTGGAGACATGTTTTTTGACATGTCAAAAGCTGTACGTACTTAATGTATCGAATTCAGTGAGTTTGTGGATAAGTATAGACCTCTGTGAAATCATCAGTGCCTTAATGCCATTGTCCTACACTTCACCTCCCAAAGTTTCTTCCTGCTCTTATTAATTAATTAATTAATTAATTGGTAAGAATACTTAATGTAAGCTCTACCCTCTTACAAAGTTTAAGTATACAATGCAGTATTATTAGCTACAGACACTGCTAACAATAGATTCGTCCGGAGACATTTCCGATCCTCACAACTGAGGACGTTGCTGGCATCTAGTGGGTCGATGTCAGGAGTGCTGGTAAACATACCCAAGAGAGGCCTCCACAACAGTCCACCATGTCCATGGTACAAGGTTGGGAAACCTTGTCCTACATTGAGTACTCCTTTCATCCATACGCCTTGGTGAAACTAAAGAATGCAAGACTTCAGTGGTCTCAGAGCAGATGAATTGTGCAGCAGGTGCAGGCTGTGCTTAGGAGTCCTCACTGCTTTGGTCACAGGATCCAGTAGACCCTATGCTATTCATGGTGTCAGTGGTGGGGAAAAGCTGTGCAGTGGATCTTAGGGCAAGCCCCATTGGAGAATCAGAGCACAGGCCCCTGGGGTTTTCTGATCTTGAGTCCCCATCAGAAGCTTGCCTGTAGAGGGGTCCTATGGGAGACAGAAATGATTTGGTTTTAGTATTCCTTCTGTGCTAAGTCATTGGCTGGACACAGCCTACCAGAGACACGAGGCCTTAGTGTGAGTGCTATGGTGGATATGAAAATGTAGCAGCTGTCTACATTTTGAGCTGCAGTTCAACTGTGCTCTCTGTGGTAGATCCTCTAGAAGACAAATCCAAAGAGTGCCACTCCCCGGCCTCTGTATTAGTCTGGGTCCATTCAGAAGACAGATATGACATAGTATTTTAAACAGTGGAAGTAAATAACAATGAATTACTAAATGATGATGAGATAATAATGAAAAGGTGGGACAGAGAAGTCTGAAGACAGTACCACAGAAGAGTTAACTTGGGGGGGGGGGGTCCAAAGTTGCTAAAGAAGGTGTGATTGCAGCACGATGGATGGCAGAGAAGTTTGAGTCCTGTATGTCTGACTTCCTCTGTGCATCCGATTACCAACCTCAACTCATTGGTGTCCCAGAGGGTTGTTCCTGTTAGCCTGGAGATTGAGCACTGGCCCTGGCCCACGTTCCGGTTTGCTTCCCTTCTTCTTCTTCTTCTTCTTTCATCTTCATCTTCATCTTCGTCGTCTTTGTGTTCTCCTCCTCCTTCTCCTCCTCCTTTCCTTCTTCTTCTCTTCTTCCTATCTCCTTCCTTTCTCCTCCTCCCTTGCCGCGCCCCCTTCACCAGCATCAGAAGTACTCTTCCCAGCTGTGCACTGCAGAGCATGCAGTCCCGGCCCCAGCCAGTGACCTTCCTAAAATGGATACCATGCCCCTAGCAAATGCTCTTGACACCCTACTCACTCTCTGCATCCAGTCCTTAGTCTTAACTCTGCTGTATCCCTAAGGGGTTTGTTGCATCCTTCTGCATGTGCATATGATACACTGGAGGCCTTGCACTGCTCTGCTGGTCGGTGGGCTCATTGTTCCCTGACCCTCTCTATACATCCATTTATCAGACAGGACTCCCTGCACGCCTGAAGGGTAGTTCCTGTTTGCATGCTGAGTAGCACGGACTAGCTTTGGCAGGGCAACTCTGACTGCAGTTCCGACATCTCCTTCAAAGAGACCTGAATCCCAGCCTTGGGATTTACCCATTTGGGCAATCTTTCTTGGGTAATCTTGCACCTTAGGGTATTTGGATTTCTTTTCTCATCTTTATAGTTGATCTACTGTTATAGTTCATCATTTTTTAGATTAAACATTCTCTGTTGAAATTACTAAGTGGTTTGTCTCCTGTTTGGACCCTCACTGATACACTATCCCTTCTTTTTGGAATGTGCTTCTCTCCCTCTTCACTGGCTAATCCCTATTCGTTCTTTAAGTTTTAGCTTTGATATCGCATCCATCCCTGACTCACTACCCTTATTTTTACATGACTCCGTAGGCCCTTTGTGCTCACCCTAAATGTGGCATTAAACTCGCCTCTACTCCGTGAACACCGCAATGTCATGTTTGTTGTTCCCTCACTGACTCCCACAATGCCAGAATACAGGTTTTCTGATTTAATTTTGTGGTCCCTTTGAGGTGGTTCTCCCAGGTCAGGGATTTTTAGTAGACTATGGCCCAGATCATCCTCAGCACGCTGGAGCCCTCACATTCTCATCATGGTTTAATTATGACATAGTTTCAGTTTTCCTCAGGAGATAGAGTGGACTGCAAAGGAAGAGATATCCAAAGGAATGAATAACCAGTTATGAAAAACTGTTGGTTGTTTTTAAAAGATTTTTATTTATTTGAGTGTGAGAGAACACAAATGGGGGTGGAGACAGAGGAAGGGGGAGAAGTAGACTCCCTGCTGAGCAGAGAGCTGGAGGCAGGGCAACCCCAAGGCCCCTGAGTCTTGACCTGAGCTAAAGAAGCCTTATTTTTATAAGATTTTATTTATTTTTTCATGAAAGACACAGAGGAGAGAGAGAGAGGCAGAGACACAGGCAGAGAGAGAAGCAGGCTCCATGCAGGGAGCCTGACGTGGGACTCGATCCCGGGACTCCAGGATCTCGCCCTGTGCCAAAGGCAGGTACTAAACCGCTGAGCCACCCGGGATTCCCTTAACGAAGCCTTTTAATGGACTGAGCCAGCCAGGTGCCCGTATGGAAAGTGAGTGGTGAATTTCTTGGCAACTCTTAAAAGGAGGAGACATTCATGACAGCCCTGAAGTAGAATTGGAAAACCTGAGCTAAGGGATTTGGTAAAGCATTCATATCTCAGTTGTTTTTCATCATAAAACATACATTACTCTAACACTTTGTTATTTTCATTGGTGTAACTACCAAATGAGTATGCAGCTAAGTTGAACCAGGACATACATGAGACTCAGATGGGGATGGGAGTTCTAATCAGGAACTTTCTAGAGGATGTGTGTTCTAGATCTAAAATTGTTTTCCACAGATGTCTGGGAATTGGAAATCTTAGGTTTCAGGTGATTGTGAGAAAGTCTTTGGGGGATCCACCTAGCATTTGACCAAGGAACAAAGAAGCTCAGAGTTGGACTACCATATACGCTTTGAGTATCTCTGATCTATACAAAAACACTACAGTCAACCATAGTCTTCAACTTACCTGGAGTCCTGGTGTGGAGTTCCTGTCTCCTTATAGCCTAGTAATGCCGTTGCCTCTCATCGCAGGTTGCGTTAGGAAATGTCAGTCTTCTATTCAATTGTCACTACAGAGAGCCTCTACTGGTCTCATAAGTCACCCTGGGGAATTCTAAGGGGGCAAAAGATAATTTTCTAGCTGGCACCTGTAAGAGACAAATGCTTGATGCTCATAGTTGCAATCATTCACACGCACCAATACCATTTGGTCTAGCTAAGTTGAATGGGGCCAAGAAATGGTTTCTTGTTGTTGTTCCTTTGTTTTTGTTCATTGCTCTTCCACCAATGAACATGATCTGCCCTGGAACTAGCCACCTTCTCAGAAGGGACCCTAGTGGTCTCCAGAGTTCTGTAGTTCATTCCAGCAGCAGTTTCTGAAGATGCAGACCCCCTTAGTTTCTAGGTTGCTCATTCCAAACTACTTCCTGTCAAATCATGCAACCTACACACACAAAATGGCACACACACAAAATGGCCTCTGAAATAAGTGCCTACACTTGTATCTATGCATTTGTCTTGCTGTAAAAACACACCAAACTTCCCAATTTTGCTGGTGCATCTTGTGCCAACAGTGGCTTCTGTTAGGTTTTGTTGGTCAATTTCTTTTCTTTCTTTTTTTTTTTTTTACTTTTTATTGATCTATTTGACAGAGAGAGAACAAACCAGGATAAGGAGCAACAAAGGGAGAGGGAGAGGCAGGTTCCCCACCGACCAGGTAGCCTGATATGGGGCTTGATCCCAGGACCCTCAGATCCTGATCTGAGCTGAAGGCAGATGCCTGACTAAGCCCCCACCCCCTCCCTTTTCTAAGCAGGCTATAGTCCCAAAGGAAGGCTTAAACTCACAACCCCAAGACCAAGAGTTGCATATTGTATCAACTAAGCCAGTCAGGAGCAGCTCCTACTTTGGTTAGTCCTTAAAATCATTAACAAATGTAATAGGAATCTGGTGAGTTTGGGGGTAGCTAGTTTTGTATTAGCTGTTGTCGTGGGTTTGCTCCTGCTTTTTTCTATCTGCCTCACCCACAATACCGCGTGTAGTCCGGTTGTAATTAATTAATGGATCAATTACCACCACATTAAAAGGAGTTTCTGTAGACATTCGTATACAGCCTCTGTGTGTGTGTGTGTGTGTGTGTGTATCACATACACATAAATATGAACAGCCTATCCTGTTTGTATTTTACTTGATTTGTTTTTCAACCACATCATACCATTCTTCGATGTGGATCTTTCTGGTGAAATCTTTCCCATCCAATTCGTGCCTTCCCTGAGTATCTTCGAGAAACTCCCAACTTTTGTTAACAAGCATGTAGTTTATAAGGTACTTTACTCTCATTACCAAATAAATACACAGATATCAAAAGAGTGACCACTTAGAAGTTACAATGGGAAAATATATCATTTCATTAGAAAAAAGAAAAAGCCAGGATATAAATACATCACGAAGTGTATGCAGGATTTACATATGGTAAAAAAAACCTCCTGGAAGCTAAGGAGGGGTGTCAAATAAGACGTAAGCGCAAAGACATAACGTGCATCTAAATACACTGATTCAGGGAGATTGATTCTGTTAACATTAATTGTCTTAACCTAATTACAAATTCTCTCCATGAATTCTTTAAATTTAGCATAGTGATTAAAAATTCATCTCCAGTAACAGACGTAAATATTGCCAAGAGAATACTGAAAGAGAAGATTAAGAAGGGGAACTATGGACCTGCATTGGATACTAAAGCATATGTATAAAGCAGTTAAAATACTAGAGTACTGATTGATACAAGGCGATTGGTCAATTGAATCCATTGTAAAACCCAGAAAAATAAAAACATAACAGAATTTATGATAAAGTGGCATTTTAAGCTAGGTGAGAAAAGATGGGTTATTTAGAAGAAGCAAATAGCTGTTTTTTTAAAAAACAGTTCTTAAATGTTGGGGCGTGGGCGCCTGTGTGGCTCAGTTGGTTAAGCCTCTGTTTATTTTTATTTTTTGTGTTTGTTGATTTTAGCTCCTGTTCCTCCATCTCTCTCTCACCCTCTGTCCCACCCTCTCTCTCAGAAAAACAAAACAAAACAAAAAAAACTTAAATGTTGCACCACACTGCAAACTAAATCTTGGATTGATTAAAGATTCAATTGGGGAATAACAGCAAAAAATAAGAATAAAGGAAATGTAAACGTAAGGCTGGGCCAACTGGGAGGATTATGAGGCATGCAGAAACGGGTTTTCATTTCATCTAGGGAATATGAATTGTTCTCCCCTTGTGAGCTTGCGCTTGATGATACATGTCTCCCTCTCCCTGTGCCCTTCACCGCACTCATGTATTCTCTCTTTCTCAAAGAAATAGATAAATCTTTAAAAACTATCGAACTCTCCAAATGTATTTATTCTTCAGTCCATTTATTTCTGAAACAGATCCTGAACACGGGCTATGTAGCCGACATAGTCTACTCAGGATCTTTTCAATCTTAAAAAGACTTCATGTTGCCCAGTATGAGCAAGATGAGAAATTTTATGTATTTAGGTTTTAAAGCTTTCATTGTTAAGTGTAATCTCTCCACCCAACGTGGGGCTTGACGTTTCAGGACACATGCTCTACTGACTGAGCCAGCCAGGCACTCCTAAGATGAGATTTTATTTTATTTTGTAAAAGTTAAAAGATGTATTTATTTTAAAGGGAGAGAGAGGGTCATGGGAGAGGGGAGGGACAGGGGGAGAGAGAGGAACCCAAGCAAACTCCACCCTGAGCATGGAGCCTAATGTGGGGCTCCGTCTTACGACTTTGAGATCATCCTGAGCCAAAACCAAAAGTTGGACACTCAGTCAACCGAGCCACCTGGGTGCCCCTAAGGTGAGAAATTTTAAATGGAAGTATTAGGACTTAATCTCACCTAAAGCTTTTTCTTGGAAATTCCTGCCAAAGGAAAACATTTCAATATTAGAAATTGTAAAAGATTACCTTTACCTGCCCTTTTGACATTTCAATAATATTAAATACTAATATTGGTAATTGGAAATACTTCATTTCTATGAATCTAAATATTTTCTATTAATTAAAATGCTTAATAAAATGAGCTTTCCCACAACCCCCCCCAAAAAAATAAAATGAGCTGTGCCCGTTTATTTGAAATCCGAGCTTCCTTTGCTCAAACTTCCTTGAAAACCAAATTAAGAATTACTTAAAAATATTCTTTTGTTATTTTAGTCTCTTTTACCCATAATGTGCTTTCAACTACTGAAAATTATTTTAGTTCTTGAACAATGTAATTCCAGACATAGGACTATAAGTGCAGCAGACCTGTTGTATATGTCAATATTTCACTTAAGGCGCACTGTCGATTGTATGATGCCCCACTATTTATGTACCAAGAAGAAATTTTTAAAAATCATGCCAGTTATAGTTTTAAGACATTTTGAATTGGAAATTGGATTCCGATGTCAGAGATATTAAAAGGTGACAAAATGAGCATCTTGGAATCATTGAAATAGAGTATTCGTGCTCATCCTTAAACGTAGCTGCAAAGTAGGCATAATTGGATCATTTTACCTAATTGTAGTGGGTCTTTGTAAGTTGTAGTAATAGCTATAGTAATATTTGTGCTAGGAACTAGTATTCTAAATGCTTTGCATGGATCCTCATTTAAGGATCACAACAAGAGGTCTTGTGAGATAACTACCTTTTATTTTATTTATTATTACTATTGTTTCATAACCTCTATAACCAAAAGGGGTCTCGAACCCCTGGCTCCCGAGATCGAGTGACATGCTCTTCAGAGTGAGCCAGACAGGCAACCTGAGATAACTATTTTTATGCCCATTTTGTGGATGAGGAAATTGTGATAATGCTAAGTGGTCACTGTGAAGCGACAGAGTTAAAGTGGGAATCAAACCCAGGTTGAGCTGCCTCCTGAGGTCATGCTCTTCCTAAGCAGATAGGCTTCTCTTTTAATAGAGCGGTGAAGAATCACTAATAAATATTGTACTTTCTTCCAAGGTAAACTAATTCTTTGTTTTGGAGTCATGAGAATAACATAGTATTTAACATTTACAATTCTATGAATTAGTTTGAATGTTTTGAAAAGGTACACTGTAATTTCCTGACCAGTCCTTTCATGCCACAGGAGTGCTCTGCACTTGGCCTGTGCCAATGGCCATGAAGATATGGTGAAGCTCCTGTTAGATCGGAAATGCCAGCTAAACCTCCGTGATGGCGAAGACAGGACAGCTCTTGTGAAGGTGGGTGGTCACAGCTATGTCGGCCTGAGGTCGAATGTATTGAAGTCCTTGGAATGAACATTTGTTGTATTTAAACATAACTCATTGGTGAAACTTGTGGCATGTTTCCTTTAAGTTCCCAGAATTTACATTCTGTCTCTTGTTGTAATGCTGACAGGCTGTACAATGCCAAGAAGAGGCATGTGTAACTCTTCTCCTGGAACACGGTGCTGATCCTAATCTGAAAGACAACAAGGGCAACACCGCTCTCCATTATGCAGCCCGTGAAGAGATTCTCTCAATTGCAGAGAAGCTGCTTTTAAAAAACGCAAATATAGAGGCCAAAAACCTGGTACAAATCAACTTTTTTTTACAACGTATTTGACATCATAAATAAATAAGTAAATAAATATATTTATATAGCTACAAAGGTTTATATATATATATGTGCATATATATGTCCAGAGGTACATATATATACGAAGACATTGGCACTGAATTTTATACAGTAGGTCCTGTCATCATGGAAACAACTCCTAAACCAAGGCAGGAGGAGGGAAAGAAAAAAGTAATGCCTGAAGAAAGGCACCATTTTGCCTGCTAGCCACCCTTCCACCCCAGAAAGAAAATCTTCCCATTGGTGCCTGGGTGTAGATGGTGCCCTCAGAGCCCACAAAGGATTGAAGGCCTAGAGGGGAGTGTGGTGATGGTGGAGGCTGAAAGCTGTGCAGGGGCTTAGGAATTGGATGCTTCTGGGGATGAGTAGGAGACCATGACCCAGAGGAGTAGCTTGGGTGAATGTAAATGGGAGGAGAAAGCAGCAGGTTGTAATAGGCCTTGGGCGCTCTAGGCCCTAAGGTTCAGAAGATGAGAGCAGGGGGATCAGGTCATGACATCCTACAGGGGGCATCTACTTGCCCTGGTAGCCACTCTGCCAGCCACGTACCACGTTGAGGCCTCCCATTCCGGAGAGTAGCTCCTGCTCAGCCTATGTAGTTCCTCAGTGGGGTGGTAGGTGTCCATGGGGAGCTGGTGCTGACCACACTTGCCAGGCTCCCTGTGCTTTCTTTGACGTGCATTACCTTCAGTCGCTGCCCTTGCAGAAACTCTGTTGTGTGCCATAGATAGGGTCGATTTTTCATATTTGGAAGCTCAAGCATTTCCGGATGAAAATATTTTGAAATAATTGTCTAAGCTAATTGCCTTCGGCTCAGGGCATGATCCCGTGGTCTCCCGAATCGAGTCCCACATGGCACTCCTTGAATGCAGGAGCCTGCTTCTCCCTCTGCCTGTGTCTCTGCCTCTCTCTCTCTCTCTCTCTCTCTCTCTCGGTCTCTCATGATTAAATAAATAGAAATCTTAAAAAACCAAAAACTGGAGAAGAAGAGGAAAGAACACAGTATAGTATTTTGCAGCTATAGCCACTTAGGTAAGAGTCTAAACTCTGCTTGCAAATCTAGAATGTCTTGATGGGAAGGAAGTAAGGAGAGTGTAAATAATGGAATCAAGTTGCATTTTGAGTTTACTACTCCTTGTTCTACCTCTAGCCATGGAAATTGAATGAAGGTTTGATAAGTGACTCATTTCTGTTTTTGTCTGAATCCTTAAGTGATAGGGAGAATTGGCCACGTAGGTGAAAGAGGGGACTGACATGGTTGTGTACTGTGCTAGTTCTCAGCTAGACTTGTGCTGGTGAATCACAGTCAGCTAGGGAGCTTTAAAAGAATTTACAAGCCAAAACTGTCCCGTGAAGATTTCGACGGAGTGAATCCAATAACGTGTGTACGCAGAAATTTGGAAGTAGTTTTTTGAGATTCTGATACAACTCTTGGCTAAGAACTACTGAATGGGTAGGTATACATATACAAATTTGGAGATGTAAAATAAAAAACAACTGATGTTTGATACTGGCTACTTCCTTCCACTCTCTCCAACATTAGCGTTTCATCTGTCTGTATCTCTTTGAGAATTACAGATGAAAATTATTGGTCATCTCTGTTGGCTTGAAAAATAATTACCTTTTCTTCCAACTATCAGTCATTCACTGGCACCCAGATGGGAAGTCTTTATGAGTAGTCTTTTAATAAGTAGAGTCTGACCGTTTAAAGATTTTACATGTTTTGCTACCATTCTGTTATTAGAAGCAGGGTTTTCCCAATTGCAGCAGTAGAAATCCGTGAACCTTCCTTTTTAGTTGAAGCTGTGCGATAGACTATCTTAGGATGTCTTTCAAATTCATAGGGCCCTGGCATAGTCACTACTGTGTTAAACATTCAGCATGTAGTTAGTGACAATACAGATGGTAATTGTTTTAATAACTTTGCTTCAGCATTCCTCTGAACTCCTGTCTGTTTGGCTAGCAATCTGAGGGAAGTAAATACAAATAGATTGTAGTTGAAACAAGCATTGGAAAATTCTGACAGTAGGTGTTAATGAGTCTTCACAGCAATTTTCCTTAGAAGGTGGGGCCTAATTTGTTGGGAAAACATGATCCTGATGCTTTAGGAAAGGTTTGATGTCCAAGTATTTGTTTTACGCACAGCCATTGGAAACAGTCACAGCAAATAGAAAAACACAAGTAGGCTATAGACTAGATGTGGCCCCCGGATGTATTTAGTTTCCACTGTCAGTTGAGCTAACATTTAAAATTATGACACGCATGTAGAACTCTGGATTTTGAGCTTTTCTTATAGATCACTTCTGGTACCTTCAGCCCATGCTGCTGTTTGGTATGCTGTGCAGAGGCTGTCCCTTTATATGAGGCGTGTGTCTCCAGTTTGCTCGTGTCCCCGACTAGGTTCTTCACTGACTCGTGTCACCTGCTTTGCCTCCATAAGCATTGAGTTTACCATTACTGTTTTATGGTATATGTTGACAAAGATTTCAAGATTTTCAAGACACTCCATATTAATTTATAATATATATTTTGTATTTTATGTTAATTTCTTAGGATTGGGATTGATATTTCTGTTTCTTCGTCTCCTTATTTTTTTCATTACTTTATTCAGTAATTGAAGAGAGACACACAGAGAGAGGCAGAGAGCTAGGCACAGGGGGAAGCAGGCTCTCTATGGGGATCCTGATGTGGGCTCGATCCCAGGACCCTGGGATCACCATGCTCAACCACTGAGTCACCCTCTGCCTCAGGATGAATTTTCCAAGTTAAAATTTAAAAGATTTTTTTTGAAAACCATTTTTTCTTTAAATGTACAGTAATCACGTTCCTTTTGGAATATCTGCAAGTCATATGAGGTTAATCCATTTTATTTGGATATATTATGCATATTGCAGAGAATATTAAATAATTTAGTAGTATTGATTGTGCTAAAAATAATCTATGTAAGCCAGTATTAGAATTTTTTTGTTAAGATTTTTTACTTAAATTCATTTTACCCATCTATAAAAGCACAGTGCTCGTCCAGTATTCCTATTTTTATTGACAAGCTGCTATATTTTTATTTCTGATTTACTCGTTGCCTAAAATACAGAATAATTTTAAATAGTAATCACAGTAAAAACTGGAATCCTTAGAGGATTTTTTTTTTCCTTAGAGGATTTTTAGAAGTGGATATGCCTTACGGGTCCCAGAATTAATATATTGAGACCAAATCTGATACTGACTTATTTCATGTAGCGTCATACCCTAAGTCAGTCAGAGGAAGACAGTTATCATATGGTCACATTCATTATGTAGATGGTAGAAACAAAACAGAGTATCAGAGGGGAAGAGAAGAAAAACTGAAACAAGACAGAGTGAGGGAGACAGACCTTGAAACTCTTAATCATAAGAACCAACCTGTGTGTCCCTGGAGGGGTTGGTATGGGTGGATGGGGTAACTGGGTGATGGACGTTACAGAGGGCACATGATGGAATGAGCACTGGGTGTTACATAAGACTGCTGAATCACAACCTTTTACCTCTGAAACTAATAATACACTATATGTTATTTAATTGAATTTAATCAAAAAGGTAAAAATGAGAAAAATCTCATACTGAGCTTTCTAACAGTTAAGATAAAGCTTTATCATTGTATAATAGGAGAAAGTCCAAGGACTATTACTTATTTGTTTCTTTTAAATTTTATTTTTTTCAGTTTGCCACAATAAAGTATAACACCCAGCGCTCATGTCATCATTTGTGCCCTTCTTGACCAAGGACTGTTTATTCTATTTAAAAATATTTTATTGATTTATTCATGAAAGACACTGAGAGAGAGGCAGAGACACAGGCAGAGAGAGAAGCAAGCTCCATGCAGGGAGCCAGACGTGGGACTTGAACCTGGGGCTCCAGGAACACACCCTGGGCTGAGGGCAGGAGCTCAACCTCTAAGCCACTCAGATTTCTCAACCACGAACTACTTAGTATTAAGCATTCAATGTTCAGTTGAAGCTTGTTTATTTTACTTATTCTTTTTCTATTTTTGATTTCTCCTAAGTTTTATTTACATATTTTAGAGAGACAGCTTGTACATGCACAGGCTTGGAGGGTTGGGTGAGGGGAAGAGGGAGAGAGTATCTTAAACAGACTTGGTGCTGAGTGCCAGGGGAGCCCAGAATCCAAGGTGGGGCTGGATCTCACCACCCTGAGACAAAACCAAGGGTCACTCAACTGGCTACGCAACCCAGCTACCCTGAAACCTAGCTCTTTTCATTCAGAGTCCATCTCCTTAGTGACTCGTTAGTGACTCAGTGTTTTGTGTTGACATCTGGGATCCCTATACCATTGATAGAAGAGAATCAAGCAAGTTTGTACAACCTGGAGAAAACCCTCGCCTTTATTGGAAAGTTTATTGGAAAGCTATATCCCCGAGAACTCTTATTTCTCAAGTATTAATGTTTGCTACAAAAAATAAAAGGAATTGTCAAATGGGGATAAGCAAATGTAAATGGAGTTCATTTGTGCTACATGTATAGTGCGGTTTTGAATATTTCACAAACATAGATGATCATTGAATCTTTCTTCTGGTGTCTTCCAGTGCCTTCCTTCTTGCAAATTATGTATTCTTTGGAATATAATTGAAAAAACACTATTCCAGAGATATCCATTAAAATCAATAACAATATTTTAAATATTAACTACTATGTTTTAGAGAGTGGAGATACAGAGATTAAAAAATCACCCCTGCCTTCGAGAAGCTCTTGGTTTAGATGGTGTGGAATAGAGCGTACCATGGTATATTATGTGAGAGAAGCAAAGATTCTTGGAGCCAGGCAATGTTTGAAGCGAGTTTGTAGAATGACTTCAGATAATCTATGAAGAGGTAGCGGAGGTCTATTTTTTTTTAATTTTACTTTTTAAAAAGATTTTATGTTTTTGAGAGAGACAGAGAGTGAGCGAGCAGGAGAGAGAGCACGAGTGGAGGGGAGGAGCAGAGGGAGAGGGAGAAGCTGACTCCTTGCTGCAGAGGGAGCCCAAGGTAGGGCTCCCCCCTGAGACCCTGAGATCATGACCTGAGCTCATGAGCTGAAGGCAGATGCTTGACCAACTGAGCCACCCAGGCTCCCTGAGAAAGCAGTCTTTTAAAAAGAAGGAGCAGGTGGTGAAAACACAGAGGGGTGAGAAGGAAGGGGCTAATTTTATTTGCTTTCTACAATATATGTTTTAAGTTTAGCAGAATGTATAGAAATTTTAAAATTTAGCATGCGAATACATAATTTTATAAATTGTAAGTTGTTTTTGCACTTTTACAGGATGGCCTCACACCACTTTTAGTTGCTCTAAATGAAAACAAAGAGCAAATGGTGAAATTTTTAGTAGGAAAAGGAGCACGTCTACTTGCAGGGGATACGGTTAAAAGGTAGAGTATTCTTTTGTTTTGTTTTTTAAACCTTACTCTTTTGTCTTGAGTGGTAACAATTTCTCATGTCATAAATTTTATCTTAATAAGATGATTAAGTTATAGTCATATAGTGAAAAATGTCAGGATGTCATCTCTTAGGTAGAAAGCAATTATTCTGACAGGCCAACATGAACAGTGTATAGCAGAATTCCTATTTCTTTGTAATATTGATTGATGTCATTTGCAATAGTTTTTTTGCCATAGGATTTTATATTAAAAGGGTTTCATATTAATATTATTAGTTTTATAATGGGGACTCCCAACTTGTAGTTTACTTTATGACACAATTCTGGATATCTGAACTCTTTTATTAATATTTTTTAAGATTCTGTTTCATACTTTAAAAGATATATAATAAGCATAAGTAGGAGTTGTTTTGTTTTTTTGGATGACTCTTTGCTTTATTACTTTTTGTTGAAGAATACTGATGTTGTTAGATGATCCCGAAGTGGTTACCATTAGCAGATACTCTGGGTTCATCAGTTTTTATACTTTTTCATGTCCAGTATGTTTTATCATTTTCATTTTTAATTGGAATGGATTGAAGGATGAAAGAGAACCTTAGGTGAATAGACTCTTCCTTTAATGAGGAGAAATCATAGGTGAGTGATAAAGAGAAAAGAGATGGACTTTAGATTCACAGAAGACTAGGTTTAATCCTTAGCTTGCCTCCTTGCTGGGTATGTGACCTTGGAAACATTACTTACCATCACCAGATACATTTCCTGATATGAAAAGGAGGATAATAATATATCCTTCAAGGGTGGTTGTGTGTAAATAATTATATATATATATATAATCATGTAATTTAGTGCCTACCACATGCTTAACTTAGCATCATTAACTGCAACTATGACTGTTTTCTTATCATTAGTGTGAATATTACTGTTTTAAGCCTACAGATAGCTTTTATACCGACCTGGCCTCCAGGTGGTTTGGAGGTACAATGTACCAGTTTAAGGAAGAGATGGGGATTTTTAAAATGATTTTATTTATTTATTCATGAGAGACACACAAAGAGAGGCAGAGACACTGGCAGAGGGAGAAGCAAGATCCGGAACTCCAGGATCACGCCCTGAGCCAAAGGCAGACACTCAACCGCTGAGCCACCCAGATGTCGCAAAATGGGGAATTTTTTTAAAAAAACCCTTCACCTATTCAGATCAGTGACCTCGGCATAGTTTCTTGTTCATCAGAGGGTTTTAAATTAGCAACTTCTACTATAATACCCAAGTGGAACCAGAGGATTCTTTTTTTTCGCTTCATTTTAGCCGTGGGGTTAATTTACAAAAATGAACACTTGGACATGTTAGTGGTCAATTCTGTAGCAACATGTGAGATATTACCCTGATGAAGTATATCAGATTAGGTGCTTAAATACTCTGAGTTCTTAAGGATGAAGTTATCTCTCTGTTATTTTAGACTAGCCCTTATGCTTGCTGTAAAATATGCTGTAAAAGATGAACCATGAAATATAGTCAGTCTTCTCTTTAGGAAGGTTTTCCTAAGATGTATATAGATGGACTGCAGAAGAATATGCTATTATTAATAGTGTTAATATGTAAGTGTTTACATTAAAATGCTAGTTTACTGGGATACCTGGGCAGCTCAGCGGTTGAGTGTCTGCAGTGGACACAGGGCATGATCCCGGGGCCTGGGGATCGAGTCCCATGTCTGGCTCCCTGTGAGGAGTCTGGTTCTCCCTCTGCTGATGTCTCTGCCTCCTCTCTCTCACTCTGTGTGTGTGTGTCTCTCATGAATAAATAAATAAAATCTTTCTTCAAAAGTGAAAATAACTTAAAACATGCTAGATATTTCTCAACTGAGGTTTAAAATATAGTAAAATAGTGTTACTTCCTATGTAACAGCTGAGAAGGTATAATTTGATTCAGCACTTTGGGATGGCAGTGAGTTAGAGCCTATCATCACCCAGAAACCAAGCAAAAGGCTAGAGTAGTTAGAAGTAGCAATGAGTGCAGGATTCTTTATGTCAGGACTCTTGAGACCTTTATGCTTAGGGATCCTCACTGTATCTGTTTCATTCCAACTATAACCCTTCTGCATGTGGTTCACATAATGTTATACCTGGGTGCTTTTTAAAAAGATTGATTTTTTTATTTATTTATTTATTTATTTATTTATTTATTTATTTATTTATTTTTATTTATTTAAGAGAGAACAAGCACAAGTGAGGCGGAGGGGTGGAGGGAGAGGGAGAAGCCGACACTCTGCTGAGCTGGGAGCCCAACACAGGGCTGGATCCTGAGACCATACCTGAGCCAAAGGCAGATGGTTAACTAACTGAACTACCCACCTCAATGTCTGTTTTTACTAAAGAGTTACTTGTGTCCTAAGATGTTCAGTTTCATAGGAAACTGTATACTTTTCCTTGTGGGTTATCGCCTATATTTTCCCCCTTGAATTTTCCGAGAACCTAAGGATTTCCCTACGACCAAAGAGACAGTCCTCTTTCATAAGCCTTTTGGATGGAAAAAAGGACATACTCATCATTCTGTGGTTTCCTTTGATTCTGTTCCTGCAACATTGCTGTTGAAACTGGTTCTGCAGTCCAGTCATGATTGGCTTTTGCTCATAGGATGCCCTTGCTGATCCTCATTCCTCGGTGCTCATGATGATCCACACTTAGAATTCAAACTTAGAACCCTTTTTTGGTTATTACATATGCTTATATGCTCAGCTGCTATTCCAAAGCCACCGGCGTGCTGTTCTGGCAGCTGGGCCTTCTGGCTTTAGCCCCCATACACCCTTCCCTTCACACTCAAAAACCTTACGTGGAAACCATATATTAGCCCAGACCTTCATAATGAATTAACCTTCGAGGATTTTGTTTGTCTTTTCTGCTAGCAGACTTTAGTTAGGACCATTCTAAACTATTAAAGAAGTTCAAATAATACTACGAGACTCGACTTTCCTTCCCCTTTGTTCCTACATCTGTAGCCGAAGGCTGCTTTATTTATTTTTTTTAAGATTTTATTTTTATTTATTCATGAGAATACACAGAGAGGAGAGAGAGAGAGGCAGAGACACAGGCAGAGGGAGAAGCAGGCTCCATGCAGGGAGCCCGACATGGGACTCGATCCTGGGTCTCCAGGATCACGCCCTGGGCTGAAGGCAGTGCTAAACCACTGAGCCACCCGGGCTGCCCCCCGAGCCTGCTTTAAATCCTGTGGAATACCTTTTTTTATTAGGTCATGGAAGGTCTCATATTGCCCTTCCCAGAGTTGTGGGCATCACCTTGCCTGAGAGGCCACGTTTTGGGTATAATACCTGATTAAATCCTCCTAACGGCCTTGTAATAGAAGATGGTAAGATTCCTGTTTTATAGAGGAAGACTTTGAGTGGAAGAGAAGTGGCGGGTCTAAGAACAAAAAAACTGCTGGTTTTCGAGCTGGGACTTTGGGATTTGAGACACTTTCCATTATGGCATTCTAACTCTTAGTTTACTGAGCAAAATGCCTTCAACTCATGACTGGTTCACCTTACTTTTGTTTCTCCTTTAATTATAATTACATACTTGATAAAAGTTTTTAGAACTAACAAATTTGAAGTACCTATTCGGGTAATTTAAGTTTTGATGTTAACCCTGATATTCTTTGAAAAATCTTAAGAATTTGATATATCTGGTAAATATTTTTCATATCAGTATTTAAAAAGTCTCATTGTTTATCACTCTTTCTTATACGTAGCAGTGACCAACTAATTTCTGAACATAAAGAAGAAATGAAACCTGAAAATTCTTCACAGAATCATGATCTAGGTACGATTTTTTAGAGTGAATTACCTATGGTGGTCCTAACATAGATGAAGTCAGAATAAGGCAGTTTTGATAATGAAAGAGCAATGAAAACAAAATGAAACAAATCCGATGTGTAAATTGCATGGGTGTTTGGTTTCTTAATTTCTTTCTCAATAGTCTAGGATTCAGAATTTGAGAAGTTCTTTTTGGTAATTTAAAATATGAGGCAGTATTGTCTGAAAATAAATTCGTTATCTTAGTATTTTTTAGATTTTATTTCTTTATTCCTCAGAGACACAGAGAGAGAGGCAAAGAGAGAGGCAGAGGGAGAAGCAGGCTCCATACGGATGCCTGATGTGGGACTCAATCCCAGAACCCTGGGATCACAACCTCAACCAGTGAGCCATCCAGGTGCCCTCATTATTAGTTATGATACTTAAAATCCCATGGGATATCTTTGTGTAAATAAGGAAAAAAGATTTTCAAGTTAGTATGTTTTATGTTTCCTCTATAAACATGTTATAAAAATTATACTGGTTATACAAATGGCATTTTGACTTTTACAAGTGGATTTCATTTAGTAAATATTATTATAGTGTGATTTGTCTCATTATCCTTAAAACTGGAACTCTGCAATACCTTGCTGGTCCTTTACACAAATGGCAAACAATGAGAACTGCGAAACTTAGCTAGTGTGCAGCAATACCAATGAGATTGCTTGATTTTTTAGGTGATGACCTATCCTACGGAAGCCTGTTGAGGAGCACAGGTTATTTTAGATGCTGTTGCCATCAACGCAATCTCACTATTAGTGACTTCACTTCTCTTAAGTCAGAATGTGATATGTTGACTTCATTAGGACAATGTTCTCTCCTGTTTGTTGCATAATACTGTAGTTTTTTGGAAATAAGATACTCTGTTATCATTAGTCAAAATATGATCATAATAAATATTCAAAAAGGGCAACTTGGGCTCAACAAATTATAATAAAAGCACAAAAATGTTCGCAGTAACAAGGATGTTATCGTTGCTCCCCAGAGGTGGCACCTAGTGCGCTGCATGGTCTGAAATGTAGGAAGAAACCTTTAACTTAGTGGATCTCTATCACAGAAATTCTTTAGGTTGGCTTTGGTTTTGCAAGTTATAAGAAGCAAAGATGGAATAGAGTTTTGGTCTTTCAAGGTGCTCATAGTAGAATAGAGCTGTCTTTGTGTTGTGTTTTTTTTTTTAAGATTTTAATTTATTTATTCATGAGAGACAGAGAGAGAGAGTTAGAGATATAGGCAGAGGGAGAAGCAGGCTCCAGGCAGGGAGCCCGACATGGGACTTGATCCGGGAAGTCGGGGATCAGGGACTCAGCCAAAGGCAGACACTCAACCGCTGAGTCACCCAGGAGTCCCTGTCTCCTTTCCTGCTTGGCTAATTAGCAACAGCTTCAGGCATATTTTCACATGACAATATCCATGACCAGAAGGACTGTGTTTGTCTCTGTGTTTCGTTTATATAGGAAGAAAACTCAGCCTATAAGACTAACATTTTATAGGCTAGGGAACATGACTTGCTTGTTCCTAAACCAGTCACTGGTAAGTCAGGTACTGTGATTAGCTTAGAATAATCCTTTCTCCTTTTGCAGCTGGGGCAAGACCACTTTCTTTGTGTATTGGGACACTAAATATCCAAATAAAGCTGTGGTTCTCCAGCAAGAATGAAGACTATGGAATGGCTGTTGGGGAGGGAGCCAGCAGGGATTGATAGGAGAATTTCAAATAGAAGAGTAATCAGATTAGATTTGAATTAGGGCCCTTTGGTTATGGCATAAAATGGGGATCACCAAGCTTTTCTTAAAAGGGCCAGATAGTGAATATTTTAGGCCCTGGGGTCTCACACTCTGCCATTGTCGTGTGAAAGTAGCCATAGCAATATGTATTGAAATAGATGTGACTGTGCTCCATTACAACTTTATTTACAGAACCAGATGGCAGGTTGGATTTGGCCTGTGGCCATAGTTTGCAGGCATTTCCTGTGGAGGATAGATTGAAGAATACCAAGTTAAAGATACTAGAAGACAAAGGAAGCTTTTATTTCCTTAGCCAAGTATCATTCCATTTTGAAATTTTCAGCCCTCTCTACTGAACAAGTCAGGAGGCTCAATTCATTCCATTTAAAATGTTGTTCTTTTTCTCGGCCTTATGTCTTTCTCTAGAAAAGGTTTTGAGAAGAGTTTATTTATTTATTTGAAAGATAGCACAAGCGAGGTGGAAGGACAGAGGGAGAGAGAAAAGCAGACTCCCTGAGGGTCTCCACCCAGGACCCCAAGATTGTGACCGGAGCCGAGCCGAACTTTGTGATGAAGTGTTTCATCCTGAACTTAGCAGTCTTCCACTGAGGAGCTGGAGAGGTTCCATCGTGTTCCAGCCAAATATGTCTAGTCTGTTTTAACTGCTCCTAGTAGTGGAAGTCCAGGAAAATCATGCTATTTAAGTTTGCCATTGTCACTTTAGGATAATGATTCTGCTGATGATACCATTTCCTGTCAGTCTCATAGGGTTTGGTTACAATAATGGTCATTAGAAACATCCACTTGTATGTACCACATTCTGATAACTAGAATTCTTTTCTTGCATTGGTAATTATAGAGGAGAAAATGAGATTTCTTAAAGCATTAACTGCCTACCAATAGTACAATTAATATCCACTGTAGTGTGGTTTCCAGGTGTGGTCCCAAAGGAATACTTTTTAACAAGTCATCATCTGTCTTACACTTTTAATATTCTGTATTTTTCTATTGTTGACTTAAAATGTATTTTTCTGCTTTCTTTACTAGTGGCTAAGAAGTCTGAAGAAGTCGCTTTAAGCCGGTAGGACTTTTATGGATTTTTTAAAAATGACGTGTTAACTAAGGAAGTGGAGAGGAAAGGATTTGTTGAGTGTTGTCTTCTGGGCTAGACACTATATTATGTGCTTCATACGTATTACTTATTACTTATTAGTCATTGCAATAGTTTCACCAAGGAGCTGTGTTGTTATAGCCTACTTTTTATTAACTAGTCAGCTGTAGTTCAGGGAGATGGATAAATTGACCCAGGATTCCATAGTTAATGAGTAGCAGACCCATGATTTGAATGTTAGCCTGTGTGGCTCCCACGTACATGTTGTGCCCCTCAGCAGCACTGGAATTAAGATACAGATCTTAGATCATCCCAGAATGTCAAATTTCATTACATGTTAACTCTGATTTAGAGTTTTCTTAAGAACCAGGCAAGTCCAAGCATTTTCCTAATATATTTGACACAACTAGTGATAGCTAGACGTAATTATTGCAGTGGTAACTAGTTTCTTGTTTTTACTGTCAAAGATTTTGGAGTGGATCTCAGTTACCTATGGCCACAGTACCATAGCTTTTACATAAGCAAGCCCTAATCTGGCAAGCTCTTAGATATAGTGACGTCTGCTCTCCTTGAGATGAATGATTTTTCTGAAAGTGAAGGATATGTAATCTAGGTATAGACCATGTAACGTTAATTAAATTTATCATCTATTTAGAGGGTATTTCTAAACAGTTGTCTATTGACTGACTTCTGAGTCTAATTTTCCCTTTAGGCTGGCACCCTTGATAAGTTCTGTGAAGCTTTTTCTTTTTTTGTAGACTTGTTTGCTTTTCTCCATGTCCTTTCTATACTCTTTTCTTGATTGTTTTGTAACTTTCTTCTCCAATTTTCTTGCTGTTTCTTTTATTCCATTACGTTTTATCATTTCTGCAGCTAAGGATTCTCCATTTTTCTAAAGACAAAATGAAAAGCAGATAGAATTTCAGGGTTTTAAAGAATCTTAGAGATGTGTTAATCAAAATACTCTCTGATGCTGTAACCCATGTTTAACATCCTTACCACGTGGTTGTTGAAGTGGAGAATTTGAAACTCAAAAGGGATTAAAGTGACTTACTTGAATTTGATAACTGACAGAAATGAGATTTAAATTTAGATTTTTTCCCTTTTCTCTCATCTTGTAGGTAAGTGATTTAATAAAATAAAGATAGGGAGTGGGTCTAGTGTACACGAGACGGGAATTAGCAGGAGAGGGCATGTTTCAAGAAGAACCACACTGGGTTGAATAGGAAAAGAGTTTTAGAAATGATGTCAGAATATTGGGGTTTATGACAAGATAGACAAGGATCAATTACAAAAAGAAAGAACACAAGATATTGGGTGTTGTTTATAAAAGCATATTAAAATAGAGCGTTCAAGAGAGTCCTGAGCAGCATTTCTTTTTGTTGGTTTATTTATTTATTTATTTTAATTTTTATTTATTTATGATAGTTATACACAGAGAGAGAGAGAGAGAGAGAGAGAGAGGCAGAGACACAGGCAGAGGGGGAAGCAGGCTCCATGCAGGGAGCCTGACTTGGGACTCGAACCTGGGTCTCCAGGATCATGCCCTGGGCTGAAGGTGGCACTAAACCGCTGGGCTACCCAGCTGCCCTACTTCAGAGTTTCTGTTGAGAAACATTAAAATCAGTTCAGCCACTGGCAAGAGTATTTACAGCAAATAGGAATGGGATATCATCGACTTCTACCCCACCTTACAGAAGGCGGGTTAGATCCTCTCAAATAATGGGGGGAATGGAGATTCTGAACTATGTAAATGTATGGCCCAAGGTCACAAGGTCTTGTGATCACTCCACCTCTTTTCGTAATTCTCTGCTGCCCTTCCTGTGTATGTGTAGGGTTTGGTGGGGTAGGACGAGCTGTCAGATCAATAACGGAGCTTCATTTGGGTAGTTGGTAAGGTGCCTACATTGAGATGACTGCATGGATGACTCAGACTCCATTTAGCTGGTCCTCCAGGAGCAGGAAATGGCTCCTATTCTTGGTCATTTGAGCCTTTCCTTGTTTTGGGAATCTGTGCCTTGGCAGGCTAAAGACTTAAATGTTGGAGAGTGCCACTGAGCCCTGCAGAGGAGTAATCCAGGAGTGGGAGCTCACAAAAAGAAAATATTAGGCAGTGTGTGGGGCAATAGAGGCACAGATATCAGGAGTATTTTTATAGAAGTCTCTCTTCTTGGGTATCTGAGTGCCCTTGATGATTTTTAAGGTCTTGCTAGTTTATGTGGATGCAAATACGGCAGGACTTGTGAAACTTGGAGTTTATAGTTTTTAATCTTTTAATCTCTTCAGGAATAGTATTCCCACTAATAACATATAAATTTGTTCTTTAACATCTGTAGATAGTTCCTTTTCAAAATTTAAGTATAGTTGACACAACGTTATGTTGGTTTCATGTGTACAACATAGTGATTCAGCAGGTCTATGTTGTTACCCCATGCTTACCACAAGTGTAGCTATCATGTGTTACTGCATATTGCTATTACAATACTATTGACTATATTCCCTATGCTGTACTTTTATCCCTGTGACTTACTATAACTGGAATGCTGAACTCCCACTTCCCTTCACCCATTTTTGTCTGTCCCCCACCCACTTCCCTTCTGGCAATACAGAATTCTCTGTACTTACGGGTCCGGTTCTGCTTTTTGGTTGTTTGTTCATTTGTTCTGCTTTTTCGATTCTACAAATAAATGAAATCATATAGTATTTGTCTATTTTGCTCTGACATATTTCACTTGGCTTAATACCCTCCAGGTAATCCACATTGTTGCAAATGGTAAGGTTTCATTCTTTTTTATGGCTGAGTAATATTGCTGTGTGTGTGTGTGTGTGTGTGTGTGTGTGTGTGTGTGTGTTATACATCTGTTGATGGACACGGGTTACTTTCATATCTTGGCTGTTGTAAATAATGCTGCAATAAACGTTGGGGTACATATGTCTTTTCAAATTAGTGTTTTCTTTTTTGGGGGGTAAGTAAGTACCCAGTAGTGGATTACTGGATCATGTGGTATTTCTATTTGTACTTCTTCAAGGAAACTCCATTTTGTTTTTTACAGTGGCTACCCCATCACCAGCTCACGAGTATTCCTTATTCTCTGCATCCTCACCAATATTTTTGTGTGTGTGTTTTTTATCTAGCCATTCTGACAGGTGGAAGGTGATAATTCATGGTGGTTAACTTTTGTTCAGTTAGCTGTCAGATATTTCAGAGAATTCCTTACCTGTCACACTTAGTTATGGGAACTAAAAATGGGCCTTTACTGGGCATTTCACAGGTTAGGAGAGGTGAAAGGAAAGTAGATAACTAAACCCTTTTTAAAAACAGAGGCCAAGGGGCCTCTGGCTGGCTCAGTCGGTTAAGCGACTGCCTTGGGCTTGGGTCATGATGTCAGGGTACTGAGATAGAGCCACATATAGGGCTCTCTGCTCAGCAGGGGCCCTGCTTCTTTCCCCTCCCTCCACCTGCCTCTCTGCCTACTGTGCTCTCGCTCTCTCTCAAATAAATAAATAAATAAATAAATAAATAAATAAATAAATAAATAACATCTTAAAAAAAATAACACAGAGGCCAAATTTTGAAAGACCTGCATTCTGAAAACATTGGTGAAAGCAATTGAGGATGACACAAAGATGTGGAAAGAATTCCATCTCATAGATTGGAAGAGCACCTATTGTTAAACTGTGTATAGCACCCAAAGCAATCTACAAATTTAGTGCAATGCCTACTAAAATCCATCGACATGTTTCACAGAATTAGAGCAAACAACCCTAAATTTATATGGAACCACTGAAGACCTCAAATAGCCAAAGCAATATTGGAAAAAGAAAAACATAACTGGAGATATCTCTATGCTAGATTTCAAGTTATATTACAAAGCTGTAGTAATCAAAACAGCATAGTATTGGCATTAAATGGATACAAAAATCAGTAGAATAGTATAGAAAATCCAGAAATAAACTATAATGATATGGTTAATTAATCTTTGACAAAGGAAGAAAGAATATCCAATGGTTTGAAAAGGCAGTCTCTTCAATAAATGATGCTAGGAAAACTGAATGGGTATATAAAAGATTGAAACAGGACCACTTTCTTTCACCATTTACAAAAATAAATTCAAAATGGTTTAAAGATATAAATATATCACATGAAACCATTTTATCCTTGAAGAGAGCACAGACAATGATCTCTCTGGTATTAGCTGTAGCCAGGCTTGTTTTTTTTTTTTTTTTTTTTAATGTCTCCCGAGGCAAGAGCAATAAAAGCAAAATAAACTGTTGGGGCTACATCAAAATCAAAAGCTTTTGCAGTGAAGGAATCAATCCACAAAACTAAAAGGCAACCTTGCAGAATGGGAGAAGACATTTGCATATGACATATCTGATAAAGGATAGTATAAGAATATAAAGAACTGATACATCTCAACACCCAAAACACAATCCAGGTCAAGAATGATCAGAATATATCAGACATTTTTCCAAAGAAGATGTCCAGTTGGCCAACAGACATATAAAATGATGATCAGCATCACACGTCATCAGGGAAATGCAAATCAAAACTACAATGAGATAGCGCTGCACACCTGTAGAATGGCTAAAATCAAAACCACAAGAAACAAGTGTAGGTGAGGATGTGGAGAAAAAGGAACCCTGTTGCACTTTTGGTGGAAGTGCAAACTGGGACAGCCACCATGGGAAACCATATGGAGGTTCCTTAAAAAGTCAAAAACAGAACTACTAACAATCCAAGAGTTGCACTCCTGCGTATTTACCCAGATATGACAAACCCACCAATTCAAAGGGATGCATGCACCTCATGTTTTTACTACAGCATTATTTGAAATCGTCAGCCTAAGTATGCTTGTTGATGGATTAGTGAATAAAAAGTGGTGTGTATATGTTTATATATATACACACACATATATATATATACACACACACACACCAATATACACACACACACAATGGAATATTCTGCAGCCATTGAAAAGAATGACATCTTGTCATTTGCACGGTGAGGGCTAGAGTGTATTATGCTAAGCAGTGTAAGTCAGAGAAAGACAAATATGATTTCACTCCTAAGTAACATGTAGAAACAAAATAAAAATGAGCGAAGGAGACAGAAAAGATAGATTTACCAAGAAGAAGACTGCTATAGAGAACAAACTGATGGTTACCAGGGGGGATGTTGGTAGGAGGATGGGTGAAATAGGAGATGGGAATTAAGGAATGCACTAGTCATGATGAGCACCTGGTGATGTATGGAATTACCAAATCATTATATTGTATATATGAAACTAATGTAACACTGTATGTTAAGGATACTGGAATTAAAAGTAAAAGCTTAACCAAAACGAAGCTAAATTTTCGTATTTCAAGAAACTTCATTAATAAACAGCTGACCTTTTCCTCGATTTTTCTTTTAAAAAAATGAACTTGTCTTTGTTTTCTATTTTTGCTGTAAAGTCTTACCCGCAAAGCTGATACTGATGATTCAAGGCCTTCAAAACATGAAGACTTAAGTTCTGGTACCAAGGTAAAGTACTCTCTTGTAAAATTAATTTTCCTGCTCTGAGTTTAGTGTTGTGTATTATTTACTCTTAAAATACAAAGTGGCTTGCCTCCTGTCATTTTATGTTTTTTTAACTTTTTTTTTATTGGAGTTCAATTTGCCAACATTTAGCATAACACCCAATGCTCATACCGCCAAGTGACTCCCTCAGTGCCCATCACCCAGTCACCCCAACGCCCCCCACCTCCCTTTCCACTACCCCTTATTCATTTCCCAGCGTTAGGTGTCTCTCATATTCTGTCACTCTCACTGATATTTTCACTCATTTTTTCTCCTCTCCCTATATTCCCTTTCACTAATTCTTATATTCCCCAAATGAATGAGAACATATAATGTTTGTCCTTCTCAA
Organism: Vulpes vulpes; assembly: GCF_048418805.1. Lineage (NCBI taxonomy): Eukaryota > Metazoa > Chordata > Mammalia > Carnivora > Canidae > Vulpes > Vulpes vulpes. The sequence continues at coordinate 102,436,762 of NC_132781.1, read as the reverse complement.
ATTGACTTATTTCAGTCAGCATAATACCCTCCAGCTCCATCCACGTCAAAGCAAATGGTGGGTATTTGTCATTTTTAATGGCTGAGTAATATTCCATTGTACACATAGACCACATCTTCTTTATCCATTCATCTTTCGATGGACACGGAGGCTCCTTCCACAGTTTGGCTATTGTGGACATTGCTGCTAGAAACATCAGGGTGCAGGTGTCCTGGCGTTTCACTGCATCTGTATCTTTGGGTAAATCCTCAGTGGTGCAATTGCTGGGTCATAGGGCAATTCTATTGTTAACTCTTTGAGGAACCTCCACACAGTTTTCCAGGGTGGCTGTTCCCGTTCAGATTGCTACCAATAGTGTAAGAGGGTTCCCCTTTCTCCACATCCTCTCCAAATTTGTTGTTTCCTGCCTTGTTAATTTTCCCCATTCTCACTGGTGGAAGGTGATACCTCATTCTGGTTTGATTTGTATTTCCCTGATGGCCAGTGATGTGGAGCATTTTCTCATGTGCTTGTTGGACATGTCTGTGTCTTCCTCTGTGAAATTTCTGTTCATGTCTTTTGCCCATATCATGATTGGATTGTTTGTTTCTTTGCTGTTGAGTTTACTAAGTTCTTTATAGATCTTGGATACTAGCCCTTTATCTGATAGGTCATTTGCAAATACCTTCTCCCATTCTGTAGGTTGTTATGTTATGTCAAAAAGTGTGTTGCCTGTGTTCTCCTCTAGATTTCTGATGGATTCCTGTCTCACATTTAGATCTTTCATCCATTTCGAGTTTATCTTTGTGTATGGTGTAAAAAAGTGGTCCAGTTTCATTCTTCTGCATGTGGCTGTCCAATTTTCCCAGCACCATTTATTGAAGAGACTGTCTTTTTTCCAGTGGATAGTCTTTCCTGCTTTGTCGAATATTAGTTAACCATAAGGTTGAGAGTCCACTTCCGGATTCTGCATTCTGTTCCATTGATCTATGTGTCTGTATTTGTGCCAGTACCACACTGTCTTGATGACCACAGCTTTGTAGTACAACCTGAAATCTGGCATTGTGATGCCCCCAGCTCTGGTTTTCTTTTTTAATATTCCCCTAGCTAGGGATCCCTGGGTGGCGAAGCAGTTTGGCGCCTGCCTTTGGCCCAGGGCGTGATCCTGGAGACCCGGGATCGAATCCCACATCGGGCTCCCGGTGCATGGAGCCTGCTTCTCCCTCTGCCTGTGTCTCTGCCTCTCTCTCTCTCTGTGACTATCATAAAAAAAAATATTCCCCTAGCTATTTGGGGTATTTTCTGATTCCACACAAATCTTAAGATGATTTGTTCCAACTCTCTGAAGAAGGTCCATAGTATGTTGATAGGGATTGCATTAAATGTGTAAATTGCCCTGGGTAGCATTGAAATTTTTCCAATCCATGAGCATGGCATATTTTTCCATCTCTTTGTGTCTTCCTCAATTTCCTTCAGAAGTGTTCTGTAGTTTTGAGGGTGGAGACACTTTACCTCTTTGGTTATGTATATTCCTAGGTATCTTATGCTTCTGGGTGCAATTGTAATTGAGATTGACTCCTTAATTTCTCTTTCTTCAGTCTCATTGTTCGTGTATAGAAATGCCCCTGATTTCTGGGCATTGACTTTATATCGTGCTACAATGCCGAATTGCTGTATGAGTTCTAGCAATCTTGGGGTGGAGTCTTTTGGGTTTTCTTTTTGTTTCTTTTTTCTAAAAATTTTATGTATTTATGAGATACAGTGAGAGAGAGAGAGGCAGAGACACAGGCAGAGGGAGAAGCAGGCTCCACGGAGGGAGCCCGACGGGGGACTCGATCCCGGGTCCCCAGGATCAGGTGCTGGGCCAAAGAAGGCGCTAAACCGCTGAGCCACCCAGGCTGCCCTCTTTTGGGTTTTCTATGCACAGTATCATGTCATCTGCAAAGAGGGAGAGTTTGACTTCCTCGTTGCCAGTTTGAATGAATGCCTTTTGTTTCTTTTTGTTGCCTGATTGCTGAGGCTAGGATTTCTAGTACTATGTTGAATAGCAGTGGTGAGAGTGGACATCCCTGTCTTGTTCCTGATCTTCGGGGACAGGCTCCCAGCGTTTCCCCATTGAGAACGATATTTACTGTGGGCTTTTCGTAGATGGCTTTTAAGATGCCGAGGAATGTTCCCTCTATCCCTACACCCTGAAGACTTTTGATCAGGAATGGATGCTGTATTTTGTCAAATGCTTTCTCTGCATCTATTGGGAGGATCATGTGGTCCTTGGTTTTTTCTCTTGCTGATATGATGAATCACATTGATTGCTTTAAGAGTGTTGACGCAGCCTTGCATCCCGGGGATAAATCCCACTGGGTCATGCTGAATCATCTTCTTAATGTATTGTTGGATCCTGTTGGCTAGTATCTTGTTGAGAATTTTTGCGTCCGTGTTCATCAGGGCTATTGGTCTTTAATTCTCCTTTTTGGTGGGATCTGTGTCTGGTTTTGCAATTAAGGTGATGCTGGCATCATACAACGAGTTTGGAAGTGCTCCATCCCTTTCTATCTTTCATAACAGCTTTAGTGGAATAGGTATGGTTTGTTCTTTAAACGTTTGATAGAATTCCCCTGGGAAGCCATCTAGCCTCGGACTTTTGTTTCTTGGTAGGTTTTTGATGACTCCTTCAGTTTCCTCCCTCGTTATTGGCCTGTTCATGTTTTCTATGCCTTCCTGTTGCAGTTTTGTAGTTTGTGGTTTTCCAGAAATGCACCCATTTCTTCTCGATTGCCTAATTTATTGGCGTAAAGCTGCTCATACTACGTTTTCAAAATCGTTTGTATTTCCTTGGTGTTGGAGGTGTTCCCTCCTCTCTCTCGTTCATGATTTTATTAATTTGAGTCTTCTCTCTCCTCTTTTAAATAAGTTTGGCTAATGGTTTCTCTGTCTTATTAATTCTTTCAGAGAACCAACTCCTGGTTTTGTTGATGTGTTCCACAGTTCTTCTGGTCTCTGCCTCATTGAGTTCTGCTCGAATCTTTATTGTCTTCTGCTGGGTGAAGGTTTCAGTTGCTGTTCCTTCTCCAGCTCCTTTAGGTGCAAGGTTAGCTTTTGTATTTGAGTTCTTTCCGGTTTTGGGGCGGATGCTGCTGGTCTTGCGATGTATTTCCCCCTCAGGACTGCTTTTGCTGTATCCCAAAGATTTTGAACGGTTGTATCTTCATTCTCATTAGTGTCCAGGAATCTTTTTAATTCTACTCTATTTTCCTGGTTGACCCTTTCATCGTTTAGCAGGATGGTCATTTCCTCTCACGTGTTTGAAATCCTTCCATATTTCTTCTTGTGGTTTAGTTCTAATTTCAAAGCATTATGGTCTGAAAATATGTAGGGGACAATCCCAGTCTTTTGGTATCGGTTAAGACCTGATTTGTGACCCAGTATGTGGCCTATTCTGGAGAAAGTTCCATGTGCACTTTAGAAGAATGTGTATTCAGTTGCGTCTGGATGTCAAGTTCTGTAAATATCTGTGAAATCCATCTGGTCCAGTGTATCATTTAAAGCACTTATTTCTTTGGAGATTTGTCCGTAGAAGACCTATCGAGTGTAGAAAGCACTAGATTGAAGGCACCAAGTATATGTGTATTATTATCTAAGTATGTCCTAACTTTGGTTATTAATTTTTGTTATACTTGGCAGCTCCTGCATTTGGGTCATACATATTCATGATTGTTAGGTCCTCTTTTTGGAGAGATCCTTTATTATGATATAGTGTCCCTCTTCATCTCCTACTACCATCTTTGGGATAAAGTTTAACTTATATGATGTCATTTTATGTTTGTAATGGAAGGTTGGTAGTACGTTTTAGAGACATATGGAAAGTTGAATTTTTTTTTTTTTTTACTTTGGTAAATCGGCAGAAAAAATAGGTAGGAACATATATAATGACAGCAAACTTTTATTGGGAAAAGCTTTCCCATGTTGGAGGGAACATGACATTCGGTTAGGGATCAGAATTCTTACTGTTGTGATTTTTAAATTATACTAACAATTAATTTATTGATTCATTTTATGAATTAATTTATTTATTGTTATCATGACTTTTATAATACTCATGCCTAACTGAAATCTTTAGTGGATCCAATTATTGTAGGTTTTTTTTCTTGGATACTTTTCTTTGTTGGACATTTTTTTTTTATCTTGTTAGCATATAGTTTTACCAAAGAGGACTCGGTTCTCTATTTCTATCCTTTTTGTTACATTTAGACTAAAATAATAGAAATTGTGGAAAATCAGGGATTGTTTCTCACAATTTATATTGCTATGGTATTCCACTGTGTTTTTGAAATTATTCCATTAAGAGTATAGTTAACACTCTTTATCTAAGTGAAGAATACAAGTATTGCCTAAAACAATAATCAGCTCTAGAAGGGAGGCTCTTCCTAACCCCATGGTAAAATGTCCATTCTCAGAATTCTTTTATAGTAAAGTGCTAAAAATATCTACTCATAGTCCTTGTGTCCGATGTTCAAATTTAAAATTTTAGATATTTTATAATTATTTACATATTCATTTTAAAGACCCTGCTTCATTATAAGGTAGTAGATTATGTTAGGAAACAGTCGTGCTTCTCCTGGAATACCTAAAATAATATCTTGCTTGGAAGAAGCAATTTAATATTTTTCGAATGTGAATAAGTGAGCAGACAGATGGAATTCTGTAAAATGGAATGTTATAAGTATTATGCATAATATGTCATAAATATATACATTTAAAAGTAAAGTTCAAATTTATATTTCCTTTTCCCATTTAGGATTTACAAGCTCAAATGAATTATGTTGAGGAAATAAAGAAAAAAGTAAGAAAGAATGTTATGTTTTTTAGTATCCTTCAATTGTCAACTTAGAATTTTAGATAAAAATTCCTCACCTTTTGTTTTTTTAACCCCATCTATATTACATTAGATACAGGCTTTCAAGGTATACATTTCTTCTTAGAATTCTCATTACCAGTTCTTATTCCACATGGAAAGTTGATGTGTTTGAAACATTTCTTTTTCAATTTTTTTCTCTCTCTAGTGATAATTTATACCTTCCTGGTTGTGAGAGATGACCACTATCTGAAGAATTTACTTTATGGTGAAAAAAGTAAATTCTTACTTTTTAGATTTTATTTTTTATTTAGAGGGACACACACAGTGGTGTGGGACTCGATCCCGAGACTCCAGGATCATGCCCTGAGCCGAATGCAGACACTCAACCACTGAGCCACCCAGGCATCCCAAAACTAAATTCCTTATTTACAATATTTATAAACAACTGTAGAGTAAGAAAAGTCAGTATTATTAGGGATATAGTATTAACAAAAGTCTCTTAATCTTTTTTCAATTACATTTTATAAATATATCTATTATATAAATGTTATATGTATATATAAAATAGGCGGCTGTTCATTGTATATTCCTCACTATACATACATACACACACACACACACACACACACACACACACACACACACAGAGTGAGGCCAGTGGAAAAAATGGTCAGGTTAGTATTAATACTAATTAATAATTAATTAGTATTAACTAATAAGTTAATACTAACCTGACCATTTTTTCCACAGGCCTTTTTTAACTTACATTTTTCCCTGCCTTAAGCTCATGCTTGATTGGTCACATCTTATGTTTTACTTTTTTTCTTCTTCTTCCTGCGTTTTTTAAAGGTTTTATTTATTCATGACAGACACAGAGGGAGAGAGAGAGAGAGAGAGAGAGAGAGAGAGAGAGGTAGAGACACAGGCAGAGGGAGAAGCAGGCTCCATACAGGGAGCCTGACATGGGACTCGATCCTGGGGCTCCAGGATCTCGCCCTAGGCCGAATGCAGACACTCAACCACTGAGCCACATGGCTGTCCCCCCTGCATTTTTTTGTACATGACTTTCCCGTACCCTAAGTTTTCCTTACATGGGGGAAAAAAAAACAAAACACGTTTCTTTAGTGTCTGTTCTCTCAGTCCATCTCTTTCTATGTTTATTGTCAATATTTTTGATTATGCCTTTCTGTTGTCTGTGTGTGTCTGTGGTTTTCATTCCTGAATCATTACCCCACAAGCCTTATTATTTTTCTCACTTTCCTGGAAGGAGCTGATGTTAGACAATCATTTGTCCTTAGCATTTTGACAAACAAAAGCAACTTAAACTGTTTGTAATGCCAACTTGCCCAAATAAATACTACTAAAAACTAAATTTTAGTATTTTCTCTTATAAGAGATCGTCATGCAATTATAAATAATGCAAACACATTTTAAAAAATTTAAATATAATAAAATAATTAATTTTTAAAAATATTGTATTAATTTATTCATGAGAGAGGTAGAGACAGAGGCAGAGGGAGGAGAAGCGGGCTCCATGCAGGGAGCCTGATGTGGGACTCTGGGATCACACCCTGAGCCGAAGGCACATGCTCAACCACTGAGCCACACAGGCGTCCCAATAATGACATTTCTTATTGTTAGTTTTTTTTTAAAGATTTTATTTATTTATTCATAGAGACAGAGAGAGAGGCAGAGACACAGGCAGAGGGAGAAGGAGGCATCATACAGAGAGCCTGATGTGGGACTCGATCCAGGGTCCCCAGGATCACGCGCTGGGCTGCAGGCGGTGCGAAACTGCTGCGCCACCAGGGCTGCCCTTATTGTTAGTTTTTTGAATTTAAATTACCTAGTGATAAATTTTTATTGTACGACATTTTGGTAAAGAAAGTATTTAAAAAATTTTTTTTAAGTTTTTTTATTTATTCATGATAGACATAGGGAGAGAGAGGCAGAGAGAGACACAGGCAGAGGGAGAAGCAGGCTCCATACAGGGAGCCTGACATGGGACTCGATCCCGGGTCTCCAGGAATCACACCCTGGGCCAAAGGCAGGCGCTAAACCACTGAGGTACCCAGGGATCCCCTTTTTAAAATTGTTTAATTCAAATTAATTAACATATAGCGTATTATTAGTTTCAGAGGTAGAATTCAGTGATCCATCAGTTGCATACATCACCCAGTGCTTCAAGGGCCCTCCTTAATGCCCATCACCCAATTACCCCATTGCCCAACCCTCTCCCCTCCAACAACCCTCAGTTTGTTTCCTGTGATTAAGAGTCTCTTACGGTTTGTCTCTCTCTGATTTTTATCTTATTTTTCCCTCTCTTCTGCTATGCACCTCCATTTTGTTTCTTAAATTCCACATAGGATTGAAATCATATGGTATTTGTCTTTCTCTAACTTATTTCACTTAGTATAATACTCTTAAGTCCCATCTATGTTATTGCAAATGGCAAGATTTCATTCTTTAGGATGGCTGAGTAATATTCCATTGTATTTACACACACCGCATCTTCTTTATCCATTCATCTGTCAATGGGCATCTGGCTTTTTCTGTAGTTTGGCTATTGTGGTCATTGCTGCTTTAAACGTTGGGGTGCTGGTACCCTTTCAAATCACTATGTTTGTATCCTTTGGATAAATACTGAGTACTGCGATTGCTGGGTCATAGGATAGCTCTATTTTTTTCCCTAAATTTTTATTTACTTATGATAGTCACAGAGAGAGAGAGAGAGAGAGAGAGAGAGAGAGAGGCAGAGACATAGGCAGAGGGAGAAGCAGGCTCCATGCACCGGGAGCCCGACATGGGATTCGATCCCGGGTCTCCAGGATCGCGCCCTAGGCCAAAGGCAGGCGCTAAACCGCTGCGCCACCCAGGGATCCCAGATAGCTCTATTTTTATTTAACTTTTTGAGGAAGACTTTGTATACTAATCAGGGGTAAGAAAAGTAACATTTTGGGACTATTAAATCTCTTATAATCTTCACCTCCATGAGAAAATGTAGGTTAGTAAATGGCGGAACTGAGATTTGAATCTATATTTGAATGATCTCCAAAACCTGTGTTCTTTTTGTAATGGTGTTCATTTGGTAATGGTGAATATTACAATTGTTTTTACGAAATGTGATACTTGTAATTCTGAAAACTATCAATTTTTTTCTAGACTGTCCCGAAACTAAACTTAAGAAAGCTAATGGCTGCTTTTCAGCGACCCAAGAGTAAGCTATTTGAAGATTTGTGTTATTCACTGAGTTTTGTCCATTTTTGTGTTATTTAGTAATTCATAGTTACAGATATCTTCATGTACTCTTTACTTTGTTTTTCACTAAATAGGAGCAAAATGTGGTCTTGTGAGCCAAGAAGATAGACCTTTATTTGCTGACAACAATTTTGCAAGGGAAGATAAGACTGAAACTCTTTGTAAACCATCAGTCAGTGTCTCTGACTATTCTCCTCTTGCTTTTGTATCACCTGAAACTCCTCAAAAGTCTTTAGCAATGCTTGGTGTTACAAAGGTAAGTTGTTTTGAACTTTGTCCCCCATGTTTTTTCACATACCATCCTCTTGATATCCTTATAATGAAAAGAATCTAAGGGAGAAATGGAAGCCCTCAAGAATATAAGAGAAAACAGTGGAATAACAACAGAGAAGTAAGTACTGGGTTGAGATTTATTATGGTTGGTGGGAATAAAGAAATCTTAGGTATGTCATTATGGAAGGAAAGAATTAGAAAGCAACTGGAAAGAATAGCTCGATGGATGTGAAGATGAGGGAGGGGTTGTGGGGTAAGAATTCATTTAATAAGGATGAGATGAATGTAAAGATAGGAGAGTTTAGAGAGATTATTATTAAAAACACAGCAATAGTGAGGCTAAGGTAGAACAGATGCTGTATATTATAAAATACGGTAGAAATTATTTTAAATGCAAGTTAATAAAAGGCAATACAAAAAATGCTCAGATTCTTCAGAATGACAGCTCGTTTTTATGAAGAACGGGAAGGAAATTTTATCCTTTTAAGTTTAATAAAGTATGATAGCCTATATTTAATTTAGCAAGAGTTGTGTTTATACATAGTGCAAAGTGAAGTCTGTTTTAAGCCGTAATCAGATTTATTATGAGTTTTGAATTTTGGCTGTTGTCTTTCTTGTGGTTTCTAATTAAACTTACTGTGTGGTATAATCTTGGTCGACTTTATATCTTTTGAGAATAGAGAGGACATAAACATTTTAGTTTTTTCATTAATTAAAACTGAATTTTTTTCTTAGGTAAGTGAGGTTCTTAATCTCTATCCATTAAATGAAAAAAATAAATTTTAAGCTGCAAGATTCTTAAAAAATATAAAAACTATTTTCTGGATTCTGATGCATCTGTTTTTAAATATAAGCTTAGAATAGAGACACATGTCAAATGAATAAACTCATGATTTATCATTTTTTTATCAGATGATTTATCATTATAGAATCGTAAGGAAGGAAAAGTTGCCCGTAGAGTATACAATATTATTTCCAGAAGGATGATCTTTACTTTCTCAAAGATTCAAACAGTGGATACATTTTACGTTATCTCGGGAAACTTTAGTCTTCATAGTTGTTATATTTCGTATTTTTTAATTTTGTATTTTATTTGTAATTTTTTTATTGGAGTTCAATTTGTCAACATATACCATAACACCCAGTGCTCATCCTGCCAAGTGACCCCCTCAGTGCCCATCACCCACTCACCCCAACGCCCTGCCCGCTTCCCCTTCCACTACGCCTTGGTCTTTTCCCAAGGTTAGGTGTCTCTCATGTTTTGTCACTCTCACTGATATTTTCACTCAATTTATCTACTTTCCCTTTATTCCCTTTCACTAATTTTTACATTCCCCAAATGAATGAGACCATATAATGTTTGTCCTTTAAAGACTGACACGTTTCACTCAGCATAATACCCTCCAGGTCCCTCCACCTCAGAGCAAATGGTGGGTATTTGTCGTTTCTAATGGCTGAGTAATATTCCATTGTATACATAGACCACATCTTCTTTATCCATTCGTCTTTCGATGGACACCGAGGCTCCTTCCACAGTTAGTCTGTTGTGGACATTGCTGCAAGAAACGTTAGGGTGCAGGTGTCCTGGCATTTCACTGCATCTGTATCTCTGGGGTAATCCCCCACAGTGCAATTGCTGGGTCGTAGGACAAATCTATTGTTAACTCTTTGAGGAACCTCCACACAGTTCTCCAGAGTGGCTGTGCCAGTTCACATTCTCAGCAACAGTGCAAGAGGGTTCCCCTTTCTCCACGTCCTCTCCAAATTTGTTGTTTCCTGCCTTGTTGATTTTTGCCCATTCTCCCTGGTGGGAGGTGGTATCTCATTGTGGTTTTGATTTGTACTTCCCTGATGGCCAGTGATGCAGAGCATTTTCTCATGTGCTTGTTGGCCATGTCTGTGTCTTCCTCTGTGAAATTTCTATTCATGTATTTTGCCCATATCATGATTGGATTGTTTGTTTCTTTGAGTTTACTAAGTTCTTTATAGATCTTGGATACTAGCCCTTTATCTGATAGGTCATTTGCAAATACCTTCTCCCATTCTGTAGGTTGTTATGTTGACTGTTTCTTTTGCTGTGCAGAAGCTTCTTACCTTGATGAAGTCCCAATAATTCATTTTTGCTTTGGTTTCTCTTCCCTTCAGGGATGTATCTTGCAAGAAGTTGCTGTGGCCAAGTTCAACAAGTGTGTTGCCTGTGTTCTCCTCTAGGATTCTGATGGATTCCTGTCTCACATTTAGATCTTTCATCCATTTTGAGTTTTTCTTTGTGTATGGTGTAAGAGAATGGTCCAGTTTCATTCTTCTGCATGTGGCTGTCCAATTTTCCCAGCACCATTTATTGAAGAGACTCTCTTTTTTCCAGTGGATAGTCTTTCCTGCTTTGTCGACTATTATATGAGCATAGAGTTGAGGGCCCACTTCTGGATTCTCCATTCTGTTTCCATTGATCTGTGTGTCTGTATTTGTGCCAGTACCACACTGTCTTGATGACAACAGCTTTGTAGTACAACATGAAATCTGACATTGTGATGCCCCCAGCCCTGGTTTTCTTTTTTAATATTCCCCTAGCTATTTGGGGTCTTTTCTGATTCCACAGAAATCTTAAGATGATTTGTTCCAACTTTGTGGAGAAAGTCCATAGTATGTTGATAGGGATTGCATTAAGTGTGTAAATTGCCCTGGGTAACATTGACATTTTCCAAATATTCATTCTGCCAATCCATGAGCATGGTATATTTTTCCATCTCTTTGTGTCTTCTTCAGTTTCCTTCAGAAGTGTTCTGTAGTTTTGAGGGGAGAAACCCTTTACCTCTTTGGTTATGTATATTCCTTGTTATCTTATGCATTTGGGTGCAATTGTAATTGGGATTGACTCCTTCATTTCTCTTTCTTCAGTCTCATTGTTAGTGTATAGAAATGCCACTGTTTTTCTGGGCATTGATATTGTATCCTGCCACACTGCCAAATGGCTGTGAGTTCTAGCAATCTTGGGGTGGAGTCTCTTGGGTTTTCTAGCTACATTATCATGTCATCTGCAAAGAGGGAGAGTTTGACTTCCAACTCTCAGTCAGTCTTTTATTTCTTTTTGTTGCCTGATTGCCGAGGCTAGGACTTCTGGTACCATGTTGAATAGCAATGGTGAGAGTGGACATCCCTGTCTTGTTCCTGATCTTCGGGGACAGGCTCCCAGTGTTTCCCCATTGAGAACGATATTTGCTGTGGGCTCTTTGTAGATGGCTTTTAAGATGCTGAGGAATGTTCCCTCTATCCTTACACTCTGAAGACTTTTGATCAGGAATGGATGCTGTATTTTGTCAAATGCTTTCTCTGCATCTATTGGGAGGATCATGTGGTTCTTGGTTTCTTCTCTTGCTGATATGATGAATCACATTGATTGCTTTAAGAGTGTTGACGCAGCCTTGCATCCCGGGGATAAATCCCACTGGGTCATGCTGAATCATCTTCTTAATGTATTGTTGGATCCTGTTGGCTAGTATCTTGTTGAGAATTTTTGCGTCCGTGTTCATCAGGGCTATTGGTCTTTAATTCTCCTTTTTGGTGGGATCTGTGTCTGGTTTTGCAATTAAGGTGATGCTGGCATCATACAACGAGTTTGGAAGTGCTCCATCCCTTTCTATCTTTCATAACAGCTTTAGTGGAATAGGTATGGTTTGTTCTTTAAACGTTTGATAGAATTCCCCTGGGAAGCCATCTAGCCCCGGACTTTTGTTTCTTGGTAGGTTTTTGATGACTCCTTCAGTTTCCTCCCTCGTTATTGGCCTGTTCATGTTTTCTATGCCTTCCTGTTGCAGTTTTGTAGTTTGTGGTTTTCCAGAAATGCACCCATTTCTTCTCGATTGCCTAATTTATTGGCGTAAAGCTGCTCATACTACGTTTTCAAAATCGTTTGTATTTCCTTGGTGTTGGAGGTGTTCCCTCCTCTCTCTCGTTCATGATTTTATTAATTTGAGTCTTCTCTCTCTTCTTTAAATAAGTTTGGCTAATGGTTTCTCTGTCTTATTAATTCTTTCAGAGAACCAACTCCTGGTTTTGTTGATGTGTTCCACAGTTCTTCTGGTCTCTGCCTCATTGAGTTCTGCTCGAATCTTTATTGTCTTCTTCTGCTGGGTGAAGGTTTCAGTTGCTGTTCCTTCTCCAGCTCCTTTAGGTGCAAGGTTAGCTTTTGTATTTGAATTCTTTCCGGTTTTGGGGCGGATGCTGCTGGTCTTGCGATGTATTTCCCCCTCAGGACTGCTTTTGCTGTATCCCAAAGATTTTGAACGGTTGTATCTTCATTCTCATTAGTGTCCAGGAATCTTTTTAATTCTACTCTATTTTCCTGGTTGACCCTTTCATCGTTTAGCAGGATGGTCATTTCCTCTCACGTGTTTGAAATCCTTCCATATTTCTTCTTGTGGTTTAGTTCTAATTTCAAAGCATTATGGTCTGAAAATATGCAGGGGACAATCCCAGTCTTTTGGTATCGGTTAAGACCTGATTTGTGACCCAGTATGTGGCCTATTCTGGAGAAAGTTCCATGTGCACTTTAGAAGAATGTGTATTCAGTTTCGTCTGGATGTCAAGTTCTGTAAATATCTGTGAAATCCATCTGGTCCAGTGTACCATTTAAAGCACTTGTTTCTTTGGAGATGTTGTTCTTAGAAGATCTGTCGATTGCAGAAAGGACTATAGTCAAGTCTCCACACATAAGTGTACTAATATCTAAGTATGTCTGAACTTTCATTATTACTTGAGTGATATACTTGGCAGCTCCCGCATTCAGGGCATAAATATCATGATTGTTAGGTCCTCTTTTTGGAGAGATCCTTTTAGTATGATATAGTGTCCCTCTTCATCTCTCACTACAGTCTTTGGGATAAACTTTACTTTAGCTGATATAAGGATGGCTACCCCTGCTTTCTTTTGAGGACCTTTTGAATGTTAAATGGTTCTTCAACCTTTTATTTTCAGGCTGTCGGTGTCCTTAGGTCTAAAATGAGTCTCTTGTAGACAGCAAATCGATCGGTCTTGCTCTTTTATCCGGTCTGAAACCCTGCATCTTTTGATGGGGTTATTAAGCCCATTCACGTTCAGAGTTACTATTGAAAGATGCAAGTTTAGTGTCATCATGATACCTGTTCAGTCTCTGCTTTTATGGATTGTTTCCTTGGACTTACTCTTTCTTTTACAGAATCCTCCTTAATATTTCTTGCAGAGCTGCTTTCCTGGTCACATATTCTTTCAGTTCCTGCCTATCTTGGAAGCTCTTTATCTCTCCTTCTATTGTGAATGGGAGCCTTGATGGGGATAGAGTATTGTCGGCTGCATGTTCTTCTCATTCAGGACCATGACTGTATCCTGCCAGCCCTTTCTGGCCTGCCAGGTCTCTGTGGAGAGGTCTCCTGTTATTACTAAGACTTCTCCCCATACAGGTTAGGGATCTCTTGTGTCTTGCTGCTTTAAGGATCTTCTCTTTATCTTTGGAATTTGCAAGCTTCACTATTAAATGTCAAGGTGTTGTGCAGGTTTTATTGATTTTAGGTGGTGATCTCTCTATCTCCTGGATCTGAATGCCTGTTTCCCTCCCCAAGTTAGGGAACTTCTCAGCTAGGTTTTGTTCAAACACACTTTCTAGACCTCTGTCCCTTTTGGCACCCTCTGGAACCCCAATTACATGTCGATTTTTCCTTCTGTGGGTGTCATTTATTTTCCTTAACCTGTCCTCATGATCTTTTGTTTTTCTCTTTTTTCCTCCATTTCCTTCCTTGGCATCAACTTGTCTTTTCTTTTTTAATTTTTATTTATTTATGATAGTTACACACACACAGAGAGAGAGAGGGGGGCAGAGACACAGGCAGAGGGAGAAGCAGGCTCCACACACCAGGAGCCCGACGTGGGATTGGATCTCGGGTCTCCAGGATCTCGCCCTGGGCCAAAGGCAGGCGCCAAACCTCTGCGTCACCCAGGGATCCCATCAACTTGTCTTCTCTGTCACTCACACATTCTTCTATATCGTTATCCGTCGTCAGGACCTCCAGTTTGGACTGCATCTCATTTAATTCATTTTTAATTTCGGCCTGATGAGATCGAAATTCTGCAGTCATGAAGTCTCTTGAATCCTTTATGCTTTTTATCTTGAGCCACCAGTAGCTTTATAATTGTGCTTCTTTATTGGCTTTCTGACATTGAATTGTAATTCGAATTTTGTAACACTGTGGGGGAGAGGAATGTTTCTGATTCTTTCTTTTTAGGTGAGTTTTTCCTTCTAGTCATTTTGCTCAGTGCAGAGTGGGCATAAGCAAGTTGTACTGGATAGAAGGGCAGAGGTTTCTCACTGTGTCACTTCAGTTCTCTCTTTAAATCTCCGACCGAATTGGTAGGTTTTCAGGATTATTTGAAAGTTATCTCTTCTGGGGTGATAACACCGGTTTCCTTACATTTTGATTCCTTGAGGACCTGGGTCAGGTACTCAGCCACTTCCAGTGCCTTTCCCTTCACCGTGTTCATCACGTTCTGCTTCCTGGGGCGGGGAGGCGGCGGGGACGCCCACCCTGTGAAGGGGAGTCCCAAGCGATCCCCGCCCCCGCCGCCGCGGCGGCATATGGGCCCGGGCTGTGGGCGCCGGAGGGGCGGGACTGACCGCAGCGCCGGGATGGGACGAGGGGGAGGGGCGGCGGCGCCGACCCCGAGGGCAGGGCGCGAGCTCCCGCCAGGCCACCCAGGCAGGCGGTGGCGGACCCGGCCCCGGTGTCGCAGGCCGCGAGGGAGGGCGCGGGGAGAGGCGGACGCACGCACACCCCTCGCCTTCTCGGGAGCTGTGGGCTCCCCTCGGCTTCACTCGCTGTTTTGTATTTTTTAGATTAAATTTTTTTTTAAGTAATCTCTATACCCAATGCTGGGCTTAAACTCAGATGCTGAGATCACGAGTCACACACTCCTGTGAGTGAGCCAGCCCGGTGCTGCCAAAAATTGTTAAATTTAACCTGTGAATTCTTTCCTATCTGAAACTCAGATATACAGGTGATTTGATTGTTTAAGGGCTTTTCTTCTCTCCCGTGAATATGGAATATTGTGTCCTGCTTGATAATCATTCATGACTTTGGAGACTTTAAAACTTTAATTTGGATGATCATGATTATTAATATTTTAATATTAGATTCTTTCCCCAGCCTTTAAGTACCATCCTATATGTGTAGATAGGGAATTAAAGCTATTAATTCCACTGCTATTCACAGTGGAATGAGAAACCATGTGAATTTTAAAGTGGGTTTTATGTTTTTCTCATAAAGTGCCTTAAAATACTGTAATCCCTAAAATATTTCTCTTCTACAACTTAGTCTTAGCTTTTAAGTTTCATTTTTAATAAGGAATAGTGTGGCAGCCTGGGTGGCTCAATGGTTTAGCGCCACCTTCAGTCCAGGACCTGATCCTGGAGACCTGGGATTCAGTATTTACCTTAAAAGTGCTATTCGTTGCAGAAATGAATACATGCCCACGTATATATGCATTTTTCTAAAGATTTATTTATCTCAGAAGTGGGGGGAGGGGCAGAGAGAAGGAGAGAAGCAGAATCCCTGCTGAGCGTGGAGTCTGATGTAAATCTCAATGTCACAATCCTGACATCATGACCTGAGCCGAAATCAAGAGTTGGATGCTTAGCCAACTGAGCCATCCAGGTACTCATTACTTGTGTATATTAATAAAAGTATTTTTTCTAAAAAAAAATAAAAATAAAAAAAGTATTTTTTTCTGTTCTAGAAGTAATGTTGAAGTATATAAGTGAAGTACTGAATCCCATGGTTCCCCCCCCCTTCTATTTATATTTTGAAAGTTTCAGAGTTTTGTGTAGGTTGACATTAATTATATCAGGTTAGTATGTTTTATAGATGACTTTTTAACATCATGTGGTTTTCCTGAGTATTGTCATTTTTTTCTACTCCTAATGTATTTATCTAAAACTTTCTTAATAAGTCCCCCGGGTGCTTCAGATTTGATGAAGTCCCAGACGGAAGACATTATTTCTGACTCTTTCCTCTTCCTGACTTTTAAATCTGCTTTGTCATTTGTTTTCCCCACCCTAATATAAAGCACCATTGGAACACTGCAGCAGAAAAACAATCCTGGACTCTAAACTTCCCTAAAATTAGGTGACATCACATCCAGGTGACTGGGGTGGCTCCCTTGGTTAAGCATCTGACTCTTAATGTTGGCTCAGGTCATGATCTCATGGTCCAGGTATTGAGCCCTGTGTCTGGCTCTGTGCAGAGTGGAGAGGCTGCTTGAGGATTCTCTTCCTCTTCCTCTGTCCCTCCCTCTGCATGGGCACACACACTCTCATTCTCTCCAAAAGTAAATAAATAAATCTTAAAATAAAAACCACATCCAGTCACTCCACCACATACAGTATCTTTACCTGCTTACGATTTTTCACATCTTATTACCATAATTCACTTTCTCATCTATAATTTTGAAATACTCTTCTCTTTTGGTTCCTTTATGTTCATCTTTACATTGGTACTAGAGTGACGTTTCTAAAATATCTATGTGATGATGTAATTCCTCTGCTTATTTAGTGGATTCCCCAATACCTGACGGAGAAAGTTCATATCTTAGCATGACTCCTGTCTTTTGCAGTTCAGTCCTGATTTTCCAATTATATCTCCTTATCCCATTCCCAATAATTGTGTCCTCGTTTTGCCACATTCTGAGCTATTGTCACTTACTATGTTATTTCCTACTTCATCCTTTTGATTATTCTACCTTTGCTAGAATGCCCTTCACACACTTCTTGTATACTTTGTCTTTCAAGATACAAGCCTTATCTTTGCAGCATTTCCTGAGCTTCCCATATACAACTTTTGTCTCCTTGTGCCTTCACTGAACTTTATTCACTCCACTTCTAGAACTAGAGAATGTTCCTCTCCTGTTCTTATTTATTTTTGTCCATCTGTCCCCCTAGTAGCATATAAGGCAGACTCCCTCTTTTATTTGGCTCAGTGGTTGAGCATCTGCTTTCTGCTCCAGGCACAGTCCCAGGGTCCAGGGATTGAGTCCCACATTGGGGTCCCTATGGGGAGCCTGCTTCTCCCTCTGCCTGTGTCTCTGCCTCTCTCTCTGTGTGTGTGGGTTTCTCATGAATAAATAAAATCTTTTTTAAAATTGTGTTAAGGAATCTTTTTTTTTTCTATATTTCATCCATTTACTCATGAGAGACACACAGAGAGGCAGAGACACAGGCAGAGGGAGAGGCAGGATCAGCACGGGGAGCCCCACGCGGAACCCGATCCCAGGACTCTGGGATCACGTCCAGAGCTGAAGACAGATGCTCAATCACTGAGCCACCCAGATATCCCAAGTTTGGGTTTTAAAGTTATCTAAAAAGCTAAAGAAAAACTCTAGGTCAACCTATGGTGAAATGTATGATTCTGTGGTGTGTATGGATGTGCAAAACTTCTAATGTGATCTAGACAGAGTTTGGATTATAGTTTTTTAGAATATAAATCATATATATTATGTTTATACATTAAATTTATTAGCATATATGTGTATCTTATAGATTATAATTTCCATATTCTATGTTATATATAAAACACATTTATATAGTGTTTGTGTATTATGCATAATGTATAGTATCATAATTTATATATTAACTATATATAAAGATTTATTAAAAGTTTTTATGTATTTATTTATTTATTGAGAGAGTTAAGTGGGAGGGAGCGGAGACAGAATCTGAAGCAGACTCCAGTCTGAGTGCAGAGCCCATCACAGGGCTTGATTCCATGACCGTGAGATCATGACATGAGGTGATACCAAGTATTGGATGCTCAACCAACGGAGATATCCAGGCACCCTAGAAGTATTATATTTGGATTGTCAGATAGATCTACAAGGAGCAGTGGGAGTATAATAACAATGTGGTTTAGTGGTATGTTGTTCATTTATTATTGTAAAGAATTTATTTATTTATTTATTTATTTTTTCATTCATTTATTTATTTATTTGAGAGAGAGTGCACGTGCATGAGCGGGGGAAGGGGCAAAGGGAGAGGAAGAAGCAGGCTCCCCACTGAGCAGGGAGGCTGATGACTTGGGGCTTGATCCCAGAACTGACTCAGCCATCAAGGCCCCCATGATTTAGTGGTACTTTAAAAGGTAAAAACATTTTGGATAGTTAAAATAGCATGCATTGAGTATATTTGTGGCTGCCCTATTTATAGTAACATAGTATAAAGTAATGATGACCTATTTTACAGTGACACCTATGGAAGAAGGTAAAAAGGTCCTATCTCTTAGTAGA
Organism: Vulpes vulpes; assembly: GCF_048418805.1. NCBI lineage: Eukaryota > Metazoa > Chordata > Mammalia > Carnivora > Canidae > Vulpes > Vulpes vulpes. The sequence continues at coordinate 102,418,095 of NC_132781.1, read as the reverse complement.
GGCAGCTGTTCTACAATGGTGTGGGCACTGTATTTGAAGTCAAAAGATGTGCTACCATCCTGGTTCTGTCACTTACTTGCTGTGGGATCTCAGAAAAACTTGGTTAACCTGTTTGAATGTCAGTGACCTCATTCATAAAAATGATACTAATACCTACATCTAGGGTGTGTGTCATGACCAAATGTGGTAACAAAGGTGATCACCCACTTTGTGAGCTGTAAAGAATGCTCTAGAAATTTTTGTCTTGAGACAAAAAATGATCACAGCAGTATTTGAGTGACTTACTAAATATAGAGGGCATGGTTTTTAAATTTTTTTTTCTTTTTAAAATTTATTTATTTATTTATTTATTTATTTATTTATTTATTTTATTTATTTATGATAGTCACAGAGAGAGAGAGAGAGAGAGAGAGAGAGAGAGAGAGAGAGAGAGGCAGAGACACAGGCATAGGGAGAAGCAGGCTCCATGCACCGGGAGCCCTATGTGGGATTCGATCCCGGGTCTCCGGGATCGCGCCCTGGGCCAAAGACAGGCGCCAAACCGTTGCGCCACCCAGGGATCCCGAGGGCATGGTTTTTAAATGTGAAGATTTCTGAAGGACAGTAAAACGGCAAGTGTTAAGAAAAGAATGGGAAAGTTAGAGTGGACAGGTGGATTTCTAATTTGGGGGATGTTAAGTTTCAGTAGCCTGTGATTAGAGACATTGTGTAGGTGTACAGTTGGCCCTTGAGCAAGATGGGCTTGAACTGTGTGTCCACTGACAGATGCTTCTCGATAAGTATTTTCTTAATATATTTTATCTTCCTTATGATTTTCTTAAGAACCTTTTCTTTATATTTTAAGGATACAGTGTATAGTACATATAATATACAAAGCTTGTTCATTGCCTTTACGTTATTGGTAAGGTCAACATCAGGTGATAATTTACTTGACTTTCCATGCTCAGTTTACAGTCAGTGGCCAAATGAGGGTTAAGAAGTAGCTTAGATCTCGATAGCATATATATGAGTCTTTTATTGAAATGTTTTGATTTTTCATATATACGTTTCCTATTTTTAAGTCTAATTGCTCTTAAAGTAGGAAATAAGAGATGAGTAGCAAAGTTTTGGGGGAATCAAAACTCATTTGTAGATATTTGACTGTGTGGCCATCAACACCCTCAGCCCTTGCATTCTTCAAGGGCTGACAGTATAGTGATTTGGTACTTAGACCTTCTCAGTGAGATGAGGATGATGATTATGTTTTAGAGAGAGAGAGAGAGAGAGAGAGAGAGCACACACACATGTGAGCGGGTGGGGAGGAGCAGGGGCTGAGGGAGAGGGAGAGAGAGAATCCTAACTTTGCTTCATGCTCAACACAGAGCCCAATGTGGGGTTCGATCTCACGACCCTGAGACCCATGGCCTGAGTTGAAATCAAGATTTAGATGCTCAACTGACTGAGCCACCCAGGCACTCCCTCAGTGAGAGGATTTTCAGTGTTTCGACCTTAAATACATTTATGTTACTGAATACTAACTATGACCAGGCTGTACAGGTTGTAGTGGTAGGAGCAGAAAAATAAGGAAACTCTGATCCATTATAAGTCACTGTAAGCATTTCATGTAAAAAAAAAAAAAAAAAAAAGGAAATGTTAGTTTAGGGAATATTGGAGGCGTTTGTAGTTAGGATGGGGATGAGAATGGGAGTGGAATTTTGGTAGTGAGGAAAGATCTCTCTGAGTGTGGCCAGAGCTGCCAAGTGAAGGGTGGGAATGACCAGTCGCAAGAATGTCTTGGATGGAGAAGGACATTCTGGACAGAGAGACCATGGAGCACATCTGTTCCTTTTACTCTAATGTCTTAGAAATGACCAGGAAGCAGGAAGACCCACTCCATTGTTATAATCATTGTTATTTTTGTGTGTAGAAAAGAAAGTGTGTGTACTAAAACAAATGCCTGGTACCTTTTAGGTGATTAATCAGTAAATGTTCTTTTTGTGTGTGTGAGTAAAATGAAAGAAGTTTATTCAGTAAAGATACAGAGAAAGCTCTTAGGAGTGAGAGGGGTCCCAGCAGGGTTGCCCTCAATGAATGTTCTTATTCTTCCCTTCTGAAAGCTTACTATACTTCTTGAAGCATTTCATACCTATATCTAAAATCTTTTGCTATTATTTAAACATAATTTCAAGAAAAGTTTTTCTTCCTACTTTGCCATTTCGTTCAACCATTTTTTCCTACCAATGAAAATTCCAAGCCTTTGTTTATCTAAATGAAGCAGCAGCTACCACAGTGTTCTGTTTATACTCAACATGATGTACTCCGAGGTTTCTTATCATGCCAAGTATCTTATTTTAAGGCTAAAAATCTTTCTGCCATTAGGAACAGTTTAAATTTATAGCAAATGTACTTATTAAAGAATTTGTTTCAATAGTTTTACTGTCCTTGTATCCTGGTGGAGAATACAAAGTAGAGTTAGGTGTTTTGTTATTTCCTTGTTGAAATGTATGTATAAGTCAGTCTTCTTGTCTGTGAAAATATTTACTCTGGCCTTCCATGTTCAGTTAGAGTTAATGGCCAAATGAAGATGAAAAGGTGCACGTAATTGAGAGAGCATAGATGAGGTTTTTAAATGTGTTGATTTTCAATACATGCTTTTCTTATTTGTATGTCTGATTGCGATTAAAGTAGAACATTTGAATATTTTCTTAGAAAAGGATTTGGAAATCTTTATGCAACTCATTATTGATGTTAATTTTAACAGAGTATTTCTGCAAGACTTCCAAAGAAATCTGTTGATTGTTTACCTGGAGCTGCAGATCAACAAGGGAAAAGTATATTCAATGAACAAGTAGAAGGTAAGAATTGTATTTTATAAAAAGTCATTTGACAGATGTTCATTTAAAACAGAAATTCTCATGTATCCTAATTTCCAAAGAAAATCACCGATTACATGCATAGAAAGGAGAAAGGTGAGAAAAGGAGGTGAGTTCTATATTTTATCAGGTGTCAGCTGCAGATTAAATTGAGAGTATGGCTAGAGGAGCTAAATTACTGGTTCCATTTCCAGGTATTCCAAGACCTAAGGAATGCCTGGAAATAGCTGGAAAAGAGCAAAGAGGGAATGATGAGAATGGCTGAGAGTGCAGGGAGTAAATGGAGGAAAATAAGCAACGCTTTATAGTGGAAGGTGGTCAAATGAAAGAATTTTTTTAGGAGGAAGAGCAGGGGATCCCTGGGTAGTTCAGTTTTGGTGCCTGCCTTCAGCCCAGGGCATGATCCTGGAGTTCCGGGATCAAGTCCCACATCAGGTTCCCTGCATGGAGCCTGCTTCTCCTTCTGCCTGTGTCTCTGTCTCTCTCTGTCTCTCTCTCTCTCTGTGTGTCTTTCTGTGTCTCTCGTGAATAAATAAATAAAATCTTTAAAAAAATAAAAGGAGGAGCAAATTATTTGAAATGTGGGGATATCAGGTGAGCTTCCAGTACCCAAACTTGTCAGAGTAGTATACCAAAATTTTCCCACTCTTACCAGTTTTTCTCGCTGTTGGGGAGACATTATGGATTGACCTAGCTGATTATGCAGAGCTATGTCCTAGTCAGCTATAAATGTATGTATGTTAGGGGTGCCTGGGTGGCTCAGTCAATTGAAGGTCTGCTTTTGGCTTGGGCCATGATCGCCGGGACCTGGGATGGAGCCGTGCTGAGCTGGGAGCCTGCTTTTCCCTCTCCCTTTGTCTGCTGCTCTGCCTGCTTGTGCACGCTCTCTCTGTGTCAAATAAATGAAAACGTCTTTTAAATAAATAGATATGTGTACCTCTATGTCATATGAAATGGTGGTACTTCGTAAGTTAGTATCATTTCGTGCAAAAAAAAAAAAAAAAGAATTGGAAGGAAAAAAGGAAAAAGAGAGCAGGGTCAATTAGGTGGAGATCAGGGAAGCTTTAGTCCTGATAAAAAGTCCGTTAGAACATTTATGACTTTTAATACGTCTTCACTTTCAGAATTGATAGTGATGAACTTGAGGCTTGATCCTAGAAGGTTAAGGTAAAGGAATACAGCGGCAGCGTTCAGTATGACCCAGGATTTCTCAAATTGTAGGGAATCGCCCGAGACCTTGTTAAAAATGCACACTGAACATCAGGTCTGGAATCTGCATTTTGACCTCTCAGGTCATGGCCGTGTCTGTGGTCCTTGGGTCATGTGCTCAGTAGCATGGGTATAGACTTTCCTGTAGAGAAATCTGGAATATCTGTTGGATAGTTCAAGACATAACAAGGTCAAGAAAAAGAATTATTTTGTTTTTATTTCTGAACATGTTTATAACCAGAGGGGAGCAAGGAGATACAGAAATAGAAGGTATAGATGTAAGATACTATTGCTAAACAAAGAGGAAAGAAGTGGTGGAGAAAATCCATAAAAACGGTTGTAAAAGCAAAAAAAAAAAAAATCAAGACCATAGATCACAAATTACTTTTTAAAAAGATTTATTTATGTTAGAGAGTGAGCGAGCAGGGAGGGGGCAAAGGGAGAGAGAGAGAGAGAGAGTCCTTAAGCAGACTCCCTGCTGATTGAGGAGCCCACCATGGGACTTAATCCCAGGACCCCAAGATGATGAACTGAGCTGAAATCAAGAGCTAGACTCCCAACTGACTGGGGCCACCCAGGTGCCCCCAGAAATTACTTTTGAAGACAGGGCATAGTGAAGGGAAAGAGGGAAAAATGAAAGAAGCCTTAGCTAGGAAATTTTGGAGTTGGTGAGGAAACTCTAGAGAATTCACTTTTTTTTTTTTTTTTTATGAGAGACATAGAGAGAGAGAGGCAGAGACACAGGCAGAGGCAGAAGCAGGCTCCATACAGGGATCCCGACGTGGGACCGGATCCTGGGTCTCCAGCATCACACCCTGGGCCGATGGTGGCACCAACCCTTGGTCCACCGGGGCTGCCCGAGAACTCACTTTATAGAAACCTTGAGTTTATTTCTACTGAAACAGATTAGATCACAGCTGCTCCACCAAGAATACTGAGAGCAAATGGAGTGCTAGACTTGGGATAAAACATAGCCACCATTCATCTTCCTCAAATCTATTGGACCTCAAAGATATATGTTGCTTTGATATTCATTATTCAAATGAGACTAATTTGAATATGGAAGCATGGGTGTTCTTTTTTTCAGATAGCTCATTTTGGGGGATGATAGCTGTTTCAAAGAAACCTTTTCAAGACTGACATAGTCTACCAAATCAAACTAATTTTGGAAAGTAAAGAAATCATAGGGTCCATTCCTTAAATGCTAAAATTGTTACTATCAATAACTATGACACTGATTTTGAAATACAAAAGATTTTTAGTATCTAAAAATTCGGTGGCAATTAAATTGATTTTTTTCATTTTGGTAGTAGTCATGGTTCCATATTGAAAGCTTCTTATACATTATTTCTTAGACGTGTTTTATATACCTTCTTGCGTGCGTGGGTCAAGAAAGTTTAACATGGCTAAACTAGAGGATACAAGAAATGTAGGCATGCCAGTTGCCCACATGGGTATAGACAAAAATGAATACTTTTATTGACTATTACCCTACAAGTATAACCAGGCTGATCAATTCATAACACTGTTTTTGGTGACAAATAAATTACGCATTCAATAAATTATGCATTCATCATAAGTGCGTACTGCCTAAATTGCGGGACAAATTGAAGAACATGGCAAATACTTGTAGTAGAATGGTATCGATGATTCTGCTGTACTGCAGTCAGGATGTGCTGTTGCATTCTGCCATCAGCTTTCACGTTTATCCTCTCAGAGTCATCATTTGTTCCTCTGATTAAAGATTGCTTTTCTCCCCCGTCAATCAGCATGTTCACGTTAGTATATGTGCAACATTTAGTGATTTCTGTTTTAGTCATTTCATTTGAAACATCATCTTACTTTTGGAATCCTAACTGCATGTTATGTTGAACATATATTTCTATTTTTTATAGTATTTATAACGGGTTCCTATTTCTGTCTTGTTGCTGTCTTAATCCACCTTCCTGTCTCTAGAATCAAGACCAAAGCCTAATGTAATCACTTTGAAAGCCAAGCATGAGGATTCAGCTTAATCCTAACTGCACGAATGTATAGTTGGCTTTCATATTTACGTATAATTAACTACATGTCCCTTTTGTGTTTTAGATTCTCCTAGAAAAGATCTTCGTCACTGGGAGGTAAAGCTTTTGTATTTTCATTTTGAATTTTTAACTACAGACTGTATGAAATGTACATTGTTCTAATCATATTGTTTCAATACCCATCCAGTCTCCCACTAAAGTGAAAGATTCTGTTCCTACTGAAGCAGTCACAACGAGTGATAAACAAACACCCAGATCAGGTAAATTTTACAGTTCAAATTTGGAAAGCTTGGAAATTGGAAAATTTGGAAAGTGGAAAGATGTGCACTAAACTATTGAAATGCCCATCGTCTTATACCAAATTCTTCTTTGTGTGTGTGTGTTATGTGAGACAAATTTAATCGAAGGATGTGACATAAATAAGGTAGATGTCATTGCTGATATCCACGTTTGAACAAAAGATATTTACAAGCATAAGAAAAAGAGATTTTAAAAAATGTAAGCTTTAGTTCAAGTTTCAACTTTTAAGTTTTGAAATCCTAATGTCCCCGGTTTGGAATTCCTTTACTTCTAAGGGGTTCCCAGAAGTTAATTATTAGACTCTAAGATTTTTCCGGTGTTCACCATACTTATTTGAATTCTGACTTTTACCCAGAGTAAAGCTTCACTTGCTAACATGTCAGTTGTGTTAAATGAAGTTAAAACTTCATTTCATGTTTGTGTTGTTATAGTGATCATTTTAAGCCAAACACTTGTTCCGATTGTGTGTGTGTATGGTGACTTTGATTATTAGAAATGTGGGACGGAATTAGTTGTATCTTAATATTTGGTAGACACAATCTTTTAAAAAAGTAATTCTGAACCTTTTCAGCCTAGGGTCCTTTTCCACTGTTCAAAAATTATTGACAATTCCAAAGAACGTCTGCTTAAGTGGGTTATATCTGTTGATATTTACAATCTTAGAAATTAAAACATTTAAAACACAAGGATACACAATCTCATGTTGTTAGCCATTAGAGCTGTGATCCACTGATCATGCGAGTTGCGATGCTATCACACATTTTATCTTTAGAAAACTTTATTGTACACTTAATAAGAAAATGAGAGTGAAAATGGCAACTAGCATTTAGTACAATTGTGAAGATCGTTTTCACCTCTTGGATTTTGTGAATCGATGGATCTTTGGACTCTGGGGATTCTCAGATGACATGGGAGAACTAATTTAAACCATGTACAGGGTTCATGGATGCAAAATGATAAAGGGGCCCTTGTGATGAAATGGGCATTAAAGTTTCATTTCTGCATTTCTTCCTTTTTTGTTTCCCTTGTCTTAAAGAGGTTTAAATCAGACCAATCTTGTTTATAAAGGGACAATAGTTTTGTTATATATTCATTTTCTGTTTCATGGCGCTGTAGTTTTTGGATCTCAGTGTGGACTGAGACTTATTTTGTTTTTACATGGAAAGGATTATATTACCCAAGTCTCTGATTTCTCATATAAATATGATATTTGTCCAAAAATTAAATTCTGAGGATGTTGGTGCATTGAGGAGAGACCATCTCATTATTATTAAAGTAGTACCATTCATCACAAGTTTTTTAAAACTCATGTCTTTAGAACACAAAATGCATATTTAAACATAAAATAAATGATTAGACATCAGTTTTGTTACTAAAAACATTCAGACCTTGAAGACTCTTTATTATTAATGGACAGAGCTTTTATGGAATATAGAATATGTAATAGAGCTTGGTGAGTGAATTAAACTGTGTAATACTAGAGAATAAAAAAGAGAAAATGAGAGAGTTAAATTCATCTGTGTGAATGCCAAGTACAGGACACGTAAAATATAATTAGCTACGAATGAGTAGTAAGTAGTGCATCTGGGAGAGGAGCAGGACTTGTGGCTGTTTCTCCAACAAAAGAATTTGTACAATTTTGTTAAGTTTGTATTGTTATTTACATTATAATAAAGGAAACTTTGTTTTCAGATTTTTCTGATTGTGATTCTAGTTTGTCCCTCAGTAATGAGACTTGTCAAAGAACTGGGGATTTGAAAGTTGATAATAAATGCCCATTTGTATCACAACCAATGATCAAAAATGAGTCAGCATCCACAGAATTTGGACAGACGACCTTAATAGATAAAATATTAATATTGGAGCTGTGTTTCAGTTAGAGAATTCTGTGCTCCATGGCCTGTGTGAATCACTGCTACTAGAAAACAGAGAGAGCAAAAAAGATAAAGAATCAGAGAGAGTTCAGCGTCCTCATGATTTCACCATAGTTCTGATTTTTCAAAAATAATTTTGTGGTAAGATTTACTTTGTGTTTACTCCTTTCATGCAACCTGCCACCAAACAGAGCATCTTTCAGCAAGACATTTTTGCATTCTTCCTCTAACCAAAGCCACATATAAATAAGAAAGAGAATTAGGAGAAAATAATTTCTTTTAGGCTCGTGTTCAGCTTTCACTTGAGTGTGGGTAGCGGGATTAGATTTAGAATTTGGGGACCAGTTGGGAAAACTAGGTAGAGATGTAAAGATTGTTTACTCACAACATAGTTTCTTAGCTTTATTTTTATAGCTCTAAATTCATAAGTATTGGTCACACTATATTCACTGTAACAAACAAAAGCACCTTCCCAAACAGAATATTAAAATATTTCCTATATTCTCTTTGACTTTATTTTGGAGTTGACTTTCCCAGCAGTAATTGGAATCATTGAGAATTTGCTACATAGTGTCCTCTTCTCAGCTATGTAGGCATAGTCCATCTCCTTGTTTGATTATTTTTATTTTACTTTTTTAGAGAGTGTCAGAAAGTAAGGAGGGAGGGGTGGGCAGAAGGAGAAAGAGAATCCCAAGCAGGACCCACACTCAGCACGGAGCCCACTGCAGGACTCAGTCTCTCACAACCCTGAGATCATGACCCAAGCTGAAATCAAGAGTTGGATACTTACCTGGCTGAACAACCCAGGTGCTGTTTCATTATTTTAAATGAGTAAAGAGTTCCTAAGGAATATTGGTTTTAAGTATCAAATATCATTTAAAAAGAATATATGGAAAGTCAGTTCTAATTCTACTAAGATGTTCAGTTGATTAACCACATCTAACATGTGTTCTACTTAATGTATCAGTTAATCCAGTGTCCTTTATCAGTCATATGATCACGTCTGTACTAACATATCATATAATATTTTTTCACTCCTGTAGTTTTGTTGTTTTCTTTCTTCTAGATTAACTCATTTTCTAAAGATTTTCAGTTATCTCCAGGAGTAGTGAGTATAGGCTGTAAATCCAAATTTATTGATCTATGCAAGTGACTTGTTTGCTGTTACTTCTTTGTGAGCTTGGTAGATCCAAGAAACAGGACTTTAAAAAGAAAACACCTGTAGGCTCCTGTACCACAGGAAAATGTAAAACAAAACCAGTTACAAAGTACATGCAAGCAACATAAAACAGTTCATGTAAAATTATATCTCTTTTCCCTTGATGCCAGCATTGTTGTTGATTCACTTAATACAGATTTATTCTGTCCTGAGCCCTGATGATTTTATATTCTGAGTATTTCTGGAACCATTCAGTCAGTTGAGGTGTGTATCATCTTTGTTTTGCATTACTACCTTCTAATTCATCTCCTGTCTTTGATCACAGTGCCCCTCACACTCATCCCTCCCCACAGTATGTAGAGTGATCTGTCTCAAATGCATATACGACCGTGAACCACTGTTGAAAACATATTTATGTCCAGGCATCTTAAAATTACATACAAAGCTTTCATAATCTTGACTTCTGCCTAAGTCTTCATCTTTAGCCCTTTATACCGTCCGCCCTTATCTCTGGTATCCTGAACTGCTAGTGATGTCTTCCTCTGTGATCTCTCTATTTTAGACAAATATTTACCCTGTTGTGTGCTTCTCTCCCTTGTCTTACTACAGCCTTGCATGCTCTCCCCATTTTCTGCCCTTTAATCCTTTTGAATCTGTCTGACGTCACTGTTGCAGTCTCAGTTTAGGCATTATGTCTAGGAAAGCTATTCCTGACACCTTACATCTATATGCTTCTTTAAACCCGGTCCCCTATCTATCACTTAGTGGGAACTCAGTGAGTAGTACTAAGTGACATAAAGACTGTTTACTTTTATAAGTACTAAGTAACATAAAGACTGAAAGATGATTTAAGAGATTGTCCCCTACAGGGATGCCTGAGCGGTTCATTCGGTTGAGTGTCCAGCTCTTGATTTCAGTTCCGATCTTATCTCAGACTTGTGAGATGGAGCCCCGGGTGGAGCTCAGCACTGGGGGTGGAGCCCGCTCAAGATTCTCTCTCTCTCTCTCTCTCTCTCTCTCGTCGAGATTGTCCCCTACAGTGTAGGAGCAAAAGAACTAGATACATAAAGAAGTAGTTTACAGTTCAGGTGGTGAAGGTGCACTAGAAAAAGCTGTAAGGTATTAAGGTAACCCCAAAGAAAGAGATACATTTTTATCTGAGAAAGGATAGCCATAATCAAGGATGACTTTACACAGCAGTCTGAGTCCTAAAAGATGCAAGGAAATTTGTGAAGTAGTAGAGGAAAATAATTTCAGAAACCTTTACTTATTGGGCACATACACCCACAGGATGTATGTCCAGTGTATCCCAGAGGATATACACTGATACAGACATGAAAAGTACTAATAATTTTGGAAATGATGAATAATGTTGTGTTGAAGCTTAAGGTGTTGTTTAAGAGGTACTGTTACAAAGTAGAGAATAATCTCTTGTGATTTTATATGTTTCTACTGAATTTTAAACTTTTGTTTTGTTTCTGATTGTTTTGTTCATGGATGTTAGTGGATGAATTTGTGAATGAATCTTGGAGATGTTTGTGTGCCTTTAACCTGGTGACGTTTAGTATTTCTTAAATGGTTTGTTGAAATTTTAGATAATTAGAAGTATTTCTTAAATATTCAGCTAAAGATGAATTTAAACTCTTCAGTGATAAATGATGTTTTCTATTTTTATAGAGGTAATAGCTTTTATCTAACCTTTCTAAGTAGTCCATTTTAACTAAATATATAGATTTTTCGTCAGAACCAGACTTAGAAGTGGCATCAGAGCAAAAGCAAGAGCAAGAAAGACCTGATAAAAGTGAAAATAACCACCCCCAGGTATGTAAAACTTTAAATTTATGATTTCATATTGTTTTCCCTGCTTTTCTAATACTACATGGTTCAAGTGAAACTCTTTGAGTGGATATATTGAAATCAATAGAGTATAATTTAATATTTAGTTTTTATAAAATTTTACGAGTTACAAAACTTAAAATGTTGTAATTTTTAGTAACCTAAGTTTAGCTAAACTTCATCCTTGGAATTTAGGCAAAAAAAATTCTTTTGAGACCAAAATAATTCTAAATATTCTTTGCTTCTTCCATTTTTGTAACTTCTTTACATGATAAAGAAGGTAGCATCAAATATTGAGTCATGTTTAAGCAGTTGAAATTATGAGCAGTATAACAATGATGACTACTGACTTAGACTCATGTACAAGGAGGGATTATTCTCAGTGGTTCAAAGTGTCCAGTTCTCTATTTCCAGTTACAAATGCCAAGATTAAAGATGTATTGTGCTTTGTGATCTCTGTGTAGTTGACTTGAGAGAATGGGGTCATGAAATCAGCACGGTCGCCTATTGTAGAATCACACCTTCCAGGATGGGACCTTTGTAGTTGGATTATAAACAATAACTCTTTCAGTTATTTCAGCACAGGAAATCCATATTATTAATATTTTTCTTATGCGCTCTCAGTGGACATTACAATATATTAGAGCTGGATACAAGCAGATAATCTATAGCGATGTCTAACACTATCATAGTATATAATTTAAATTAAAATATAGGAATTTATTTTTCTTTGATTGATGTTAATTGATATTTGCCCCCCAAAAGTGTAGTTTGCCTATTATCTAGGTTTCAAACTTGTAAAAACTCCTGAAATGCATTGTTGGGGCTCACTGTTTAAGATACAAGGGAATAAAGTGTTTTTAGGTTTGTAACATTAAAAATCATCTGATTCATTTTTTGGTAGATGTAACTGTATTGAGTTGTTTAGTTAAGAAAAACCTGACAAAATATAAGTGAATGGATTTATGCTTTTCTTCTGTCCTCACTTCTTAGTTAATAATCCAGTGACTTAGGAACAGCTAATAACTAAATTTTAATTATTTTCTATTTTTCTTTGCCCGTATTTGATTACCTAAGGATAAAGTTATTTTACAAACATGTATCCTGGCTGAAAAGACATCTGAAAGCCAAATGAAGCAAGTTAACATTCCACTTGTGCAACTGCAAAATATGGCTCGAGAACCAGAAATGAATATGGAATGTGATAGACAGAGTGATAGATCTGTACATTCAGAACATCGTCGTGTGCACGAGGAGTATGAGGAGATACAGATGAAACAAGGCAAATTAGATTGGAAAAATGTGAAACGCATGAGCAGAGAGTTAAAGCAGAAGATTGGTAAAACTTGTAAAAAGTACGGAATTATTACTCATCCTAAGTTAGAACGACTACGTGGTAATTCTAAAGAAGCAGACTTCAAGGAAATGCCTCCTAATGTGACAAAAGTTACACTTGATCGTGAGGAAAAAGATGAATTTGGAGTGTCTGTCTCTGTAGTACCTCAGGCCTTTCCTGAACAAAAAGAGCCTAGTCTCGACAATGCTATTCTCTCTCATTCATACTCTGGGTCCCTGGACTATGCTTGCCAGTCATCTTCTAAGCTTTCTTCCCATGAAAATGATAACAAACCAGGTGAGCATGTTTTTAACAAAAATGAGAGTCTTGATAGCGATCCAGAAAATAAAGTAAGGAACCCACTAGTTACATCTGAAGTGAAAGAAGACCAAGAGTTTGACATGCAGATGGCCAAAAGTTTGAACCAAAATACCACCAATAGCAAATTAGACACTGGATATATCCCTCCGTATAGTGACCCAGAAAGCCTTTTGGATTTGCGGCCTGCCCACTCCAATGTGGCGAAACATATGATTCAGAAGAAAAGGCATGATACTTCTGCTATTACAAACACTTACAAGAAAACAAAACCAATACCAGACTCTTTCCAGAAGCCATTATATGCAGATAATGACAGTACTGATAACTATAAAAGTACGGAACCTGCATTAGAAAATGTGAGTTCTTCACCACGTCCTTTCAGAACATCAAAAGTATATCAAAAAGAAGAATTACAGCAAGATATGCAAAATCTGCAAAGGTTTAAGAATGAGAAAGGCATGTTACAAGAAAAACTGGCTTTGGAAAAAGAGAAAGTTGAACTTCAAGAAGAGGTAGGGAGATTCACTTTGCTGCTGCTCTTTTGATTTTTTTTGTCTTTGTCAATTATCTGAGCCATTTTGATTTTCCACTTAAGAAAAAAGCTCATGTATAAAATGGGGTCATCTCAATATACAATTGTGTTCGGAAATAGATTATTTCTGCTATCTAAATGATAGGAATGCAGGAAAACCTAAGATTTGTGTTCCTTAAGTTTCTTTCAGTTTCGCAAGTGGCGTGTGAACTGGAAAGCTCTTTTCGCTATGCACCCTGTGACCTCATGAACCAGAATAACCGTAGAGAAAATTGCTTTAAAATGCGATTATCTTGGGGTGCCTGGGGGGCACGGTCAGTTGAGAGTCCTAGTCTTGTTTTTGGCTTGGGTTGTAATGTCAGGGTTGTGAAGAGGAGCCCCACATCAGGCTCTGTGCTCAGCATGGAGTCTGCTTGAGTTTCTCTCTCTCGCTGTGCCTCTCTCATGCTATCAGTCTTGTTCTCTAAAATACATAGATGTTTAAAAAATGTATCATAATATCTAAGATTTTTATCTATTGGCTTAAATATAAGTTGCACTTCCATAAACAATAAAATGGAAAAGAAGTTGGGATGCCTGGGTGGGTGGCTCACCTGTTGAGTGTCTGCCTTTGGCTCAGGGTATGATCCCGTGATCTGGGATTGAGTCCCACATCAGGTTCCCTGCATGGAGCCTGCTTCCCCCTCTGCCTGTGTCTCTGATTCTCTGTGTGTGTGTCCCTGATGAATAAATAAATAACGTCTTTAAAATAAATGAATACATAAAATGGAAAAGAAGCAATAACTAAGGGAAGGGATATAAACAAATATTTCATCTAAACCAATCTATTTATTGCTTCTGTTTATTGCTTCAGTATGTGTAGTCTTCTCTGCTTTCCTCAAACTCTTGGAACTTCAAATTCCAACACGACCACTTTTTGAGATATTTTTAAGAACAAATATTTGCATTATCACCAGTTTTTTTCTCCCATGTTTTAAAAACAGACTCCTTTTTTCTTTTAGGATTTATTTATTTATTTATTTACTTACTTACTTACTTACTTATTTATTTACTTATTTATTTGAGTGTGTGAGCAGGGTGAAGGGTAGAGGGAGAGAGAAAGGGAGAGAAGCAAACTCCCCAGTGAGCGTGGAGCCTGAAGCGGGGCTCAATCCCATGATCATGACCTGAACTTCAATCAAGAGCTGGAGGCCCAACTAACTGTGCCACTCAGGCATCTCCTCCACGTTAAAAAAAAAAAAAAAATTTTTTTTTTTTAGATTTTATTTCACACTGAGAGAGAGAAAACGAACAGGGGAGCAGCTGTAGGAGGGAAAGGGAGAAGCACGCTCCCGGCAGAGCAGGAAGCCTGATGCACGGGTCTTGATCCCAGATCCCGGGGATCATGACCTGAGCCAAAGGCAGATGTTTAACTGACCGAGCCACCCAGGTGCCCACATGTGTGTGTGCGTGTGTGTGTGTGTGTGTGTGTGTGTATACACATATATGTGTTTGTTTAATCACCATTCTCAGATGTTTTTGTTGAGTCAAATCTTTACATCTTGTTTAATAAAGTATGATATATTTTGGCACGTACGACTTTTATCATGTAGGTAGCATAGATTTTCAGCAAACCTTCAGTATTTGACTCTAAGGGAGAAAACTGATGTTTGAGGTGAAAAATAAACAAAATCTAGAGATGTCCTCCTTTAAAATAAAAATTAGCTAAGCGCCTCATCCCCAATTAAGGTATTAAATTACTGTGCCAAAGTCACACTTTTAGCATAGCTGATTAATAAACTTGTTGGGTCATTTATTTGATTTAGCATTAAGGAATTGTATCATCTCTTTGATGCTAGGTAATGCCACTTTAGGAACTTTGGACAAATCATGTAACCTTTTTTGGTTTTATTCCCATTATCAATAGAAAATGGGATTAAAGTTGATAATTACTTTTATACCCTCTAGCTATAAAATGTTGTGGTTATGGAATGTGAAATTTGGGGAGCATTACTCATTTCCCAAAATTCTACACTAATCTCAGTTTTGCTCTGCTCCTTTTATGTTGTGGTGAACTTTGGTTCACATATTTTAATGAACACTGTGACTTTTTTGATAGCCCTGGGATCCAAATGAAAAAAGAATTATAAAAGGCAGTTGGGGAAAGAATAGTTCAGTGCAGAAATGGAAAGCTTCCTCTTTGTTCCTGGAGCATCACAATGTCACATCCTTTAAATCTGTCAGTGTAAGCAAAATCCAGATGGTAAAGACGAGAGGACAGATTTTTGTGTCTTTTTATTCCTTTGTATCTGCTGGTCAGATGGGGTGAAGTTGGGAATGTTAGGTGGATATGAACACAAAATTAAGAAAGTGCTTTTTGGAATTCTGGAAAATTATGTTGTTCTATTCCAACAGAAATGAAGCAGAATTTCCAAAAATTGCAATTACATGTAATGATAAAGTTAAGCGCAAGATAGTTTTATTGATTAAAATTATAAACTAAGAGTCAAATGATACACTTAATGAAAAAAGTTCTTTTTAGTGAATAAAGTTGTAACAGTATCAAATTTCCATTCAAGACTGGAAAAGAAAGGAAGCAGCACGAGAGTAGTAAAATGGAAGGAGCAGAAAACATATATGCTGCTGCTGCTGCTGCTGCTGCTGCTGCTGCTGTTCCTGTTCCTGTTCCTGCTGCTGGACTAATTCAACAAAGAAAGAGTGGAAAAACTGATTACCACCTGTTTCCTACTACGCAGAATGAAGATTCTGATAGGTAAGCCTATAGCAATATTTAAACAATAGATAATTATTATTTTTCTATAAAACAAATTGTTTGGAGCTAATGTTCATGATTAACACATTTTATATTTTTAGTAGAGATATTCCACCCAGGGTGCTAAACAGAAAAAGGCAAAGACTGGTAAGGTATCAATTTTTTTTTTGCAGGCATAGTGATAAATATTTAATTAAAAAAAATAACCTAGGTTAGCAAATGTGAGGCAAAAGTCATTCTCATACACTTGTTAGGTGAAAATTGTCAAATCCGTTGCACCTGAGTGGCTCAGTGGTTGAACGTCTGCCTTTGGCTCAGGTTGTGATCTCAGGATCCTGGGATCAAGTCCTGCATCAGGCTTCCCATGAGGAGCCTGCTTCTCCGTCTGCCCATGTCTCTGCCTCACTCTGTGTCTCTCCTGAATGAATAAATAAAAATCTTTAAAAGAGAGAGAGAGAAAGAAAATTGACAAATCCTTTCTGAAGAGTGATGTAGCAGTGCATTTGAAATTTCACATATGCTGTCCCTATATTCCAACGGCTTCATTGCCAGGAGTAGATCCTATAGGAAAACATGACTTGTGTGAACACTTAGACACACATATTATAAGAACATTTATTATATATTATTATATATATACAATATGACAAATATATTAAGAATACTTACATAAGCATGTTACATATATATGTTCAGATTATCTATCAAAAACTTGGAGGGAGTCTAACTCTCCATCCCTAAGGAAGTAAGTTTTCACACCTATAAAATGATGCAGCATGTAACTATCTGAGAAAATGAATTTAGGTCTGCAGGGTTTTGATTGTTTAACAAAGTATATATATATATATATATATATATATATATATATATATTTAAATTTTATTTTTATTTATTCATGAGAGACACACAGAGAGATAGAGAGAGAGAGAGGCAGAGACACAGGCAGAGGGAGAGGGAGAAGCAGGCTCCATGCAGGGAGCCTGATGTGGGACTCGATCCCGGGACTCCAGGATCACACCCTGGGCTGGAGGCAGGTGCTAAACCGCTGAGCCACCCAGGGATCCCCCAAAGTATATTTAAAGTGTTTGGTTTGATGTCTTACAGAAACTTTAGAATACTTTTAATATCTGCTGAGTTGCAAAAGGAAGTTACCTGCTACACTGGCACTCTACCTTACAGTGCTCAAATGTTGGACTCTCAAATTGATCTGAATATTATTACGAAGAGATTTCACATGGCAACTTGTCCCATATTCTGTATAAACATTTGATCCCTATGCTATAAACCAAGAGGTTGTTAATGCAGTGAATCTTCTTTTTCATGCACTTTGCATACAGGCTAATATTTTTCCTTCAAAAATGTTTTTAAGATTATTTGAGAGAGAGAGAGAGAGTGTGTGTGAATGCAGGGAGCGGCAGAGGCAGAGGGAGAAGCGGGGAGCCTGAAGTGGGGCTGATCCCAGGACTCCAGGGTTATGACCTGAGCCAAAAGCAGACGCTTTACCGACTGAGCCAACCAAGTGCCCCTTATTCTTCCTTTTTAAAGAGCATATATTTCAACATGCACCACATCAAATTTTTCAATAGTGACTTCATATTATATAATCTTCAAAAATTCACTTTCCATTAATTCTAAACACAGTGGATCTATTCAAACATAAGTCAGATTATGTCCTCCTCTGCTCAAAACCTAATGGCCTCCCATTCACTCAAGTTCTTTCTAATACCTACAAGGCCTTATGTGACTTGTTCATCTCGGGTCCCTCCCTATCCTTTCCTCCTTCTGTCTCTCTGATTTGAACTATTTTCTATCCCTTTCCTTCTGTTCAGCCACACTTGAATTTCTCACTATTCTTACCCCCCACCCTCATTATAAACACTTCAGGCATACCTCTGTACTTGCTATAAACTCTCTGTGCAGTGCTTTTCTCTCAGGTATCCTCATGGCTTACTCCTCGCTCCCTCTTTTTCTTCCTGGTTTTTGCTTCAAGGTCATTTTCTCAGCAAGGCCCTTCTTGGTTTATCCTGACTAGTATTTCGACCACTCCTTTTGCTACAACATGTCGAAATTTGATTTCTCTGCTTTAGTTTTTCTCCTCTCATACTGTGTAGTTTGCCTAGGTAGTTTATTGTTACTATGTTTACTTTCCTCGTGAGTAGGGTTTTTTTTCTGTTCATGGCCGTGTCCTCAGTGCTTAGAGAACATTCTAGCATATATAGTGCTATGCAATAAATGTTTGTTGAGTGAATGGAGTTTAACTAAACCGTGTGTATTGTTTTTAACATAATACCAATTCTCAAACAGAAAAAATGGTTGGCATGGGTCCATTCTGACGATTTAACCTGTCCGTTATCTGCATTTTGTGGATTATTTGGGCCTAATATTGTGGTTACTTGCTACTTATTCTTTTACTGGTATTTATGTTAGTTTTAATTATAGTAGAATGGAACAAAGGAAGAGCAAACTTCATTTATGTTTCATTAAGGAAAATGAAATGTGGTGGTAAATTATTATAGGACTTTAAACATTTTTGCCAGGGGATATGAGCCCTCAATATCTGAAATATAAAGGTGAAATTGAAATTTACTGCTGACTAATAAGAGGGAGCTATGCTGGCCACTTACAGTCTTTTCTGACAGAGTAGTCTTCACTTTCTATATACAGTTTCAGGAAAAGTGGAGTTTAAGACTTGGGAGACTTTCAGAGAATTAAGTGATTTGTCATCATCTGAAGCACCATGGTAATTTGGGTAAGACTGTTGTTGATTGGTTGGCACTCAAGGCATGCGTATTGGAGTGATTTTGTCCCACACTGGCTATACCTCAGGAGGGAGAAGCTGACATTGGTTGGCTGGTGAGTGAGGACAGATGGCATTGATCATTACAAACATTTAAAACTGGTTCTGATGGGTTCTCGTTACCATGGCTGCATGTTAGCATTCCCCCACCAACATAACTTTCAGGTGTCTTTAACCAGTTGTTTTCTATTTAAAAGTTGCTTCTATCAACTGTTTTCAAAATGAAAGCTATTTCATATCCATAATTACAGATTTACTTCTGAAATTTGGGTCAAGAAGAATTGTTTAATACTTGCTTTCAGGAAGATCCATCTTTTTTGGATGTTATTTAACTAGAAGAGTTAGCTGTATGGCAGTTTTATTTATTTATTTATTTATTTATTATTTTTTAATTAATTTTTATTGGTGTTCAATTTACCAACATACAGAAAAACACCCACTGCTCATCCCGTCAAGTGTCCGCCTCAGTGCCCGTCACCCATTCCCCTCCAACACCCCCTCTCCTCCCCTTCCACCACCCCTAGTTCATTTCACAGAGTTAGGAGTCTTTATGTTCTGTCTCCCTTCCTGATATTTCCCAACATTTCTTTTCCCTTCCTTTATATTCCCTTTCACTATTATTTATATTCCCCAAATGAAGAAACAAACAATCCAATCATGAAATGGGCAAAAGACATGAAGAGAAATCTCACAGAGGAAGACATGGACATGGCCAACATGCACATGAGAAAATGCTCTGCATCACTTGCCATCAGGGAAATACAAATCAAAACCACAATGAAATACCACCTCACACCAGTGAGAATGGGGAAAATTAACAAGGCAGGAAACCACAAATGTTGGAGAGGATGCGGAGAAAAGGGAACCCTCTTACACTGTTGGTGGGAATGTGAACTGGTGCAGCCACTCTGGAAAACTGTGTATGGCAGTTTTAAAACAGTAATTGCTGGTTTTGTTTTTGTTTTCAGTGCCCTAAAGTTACTCAATTGATAATCTCCTATGGGAAAATTCAGTCTTTTTGTAAATTTACATAGCTATATGCTCATAATATTTTCTTGCATGCATTTAGTCCATGAAAAAAAAATATAATTTTCTGTTGGTAAATCTAGCTTTTTGTATTAGGATTAGATACTAAGCTAAAAGTATGCACAAGTTACCAAAACTAATTCTTTTTCTTTGTCCCTTTAAAATTATTTTTAAAAATATATTCATTTGAGAGAGAGAGAGAGAGAGAGAGAGAGAGAAAGAAAGAAAGAAAGAAAGAAAGAAAGAAAGAAAGAAAGGAAGGAAGGAAGGAAGGAAGGAAGAGCAAGTGGGGAGAGAGAGAAAGAGATGGAGAGAGGATCTCAAGCAGACCTGGGGGTGATTCCACGACCTTCAGATCATGACCTGAGCCAAAACCAAATCAGACACTTAAACTAAGCCCTTGCAGCTGTTCATTAAACTTCTTTTTTGTTGTTGTTTATGTAGTGTATTCCTCATTTTATTGAATTAACTGTTTTTTAAAGATTTTATTCATTTATTTTAGCGAGAGAAAGAGTATGTGAGCTAGGGGGGAGTAGCAGAGGGAGAGGGACACTGTGCTGAGTGTAAGCCTGATGCAGGGCTCAATCTCCTGACCCTGAGATCATAGCCTGAGATGAAATCAAGCGTCAGACATTTAATTGCCTGACCCACCCATGCACTCCTGAGTTGGCTTTTTGTGTTTTCTGGTAGCTCCTTGAATTTCCTTAAGACTGAGATTTTGAAATCTTTCTTGGATAAATTACAGATCTTCACATGTCTGAGATTGATTACAGGAAGATTATTGTAATCCTTTGTTGGTGTCATATTTCCTTGATTTTGTCATATCCTTTTGCATTGCTGTCTTTGCCTTTGAAGTAGCAGTCACCTCCTCCAGTCTTTAATGACTACCGCTCCCATGTGTCCAAACCTGATTGTTTTGCTCTGGTGGTGTCCTAGAACTTCTCTGCAGGAAAGCTGGTTTTCCACGTAGACTCTCTACCCCCATGGGTGATTATCTAAGTGTTTTCCAGGGGCTCCCAGATGGTGGCTGTGAGGGTGAGGGTGGTGCCAATTTATGGGCTTTTGCTGGATCCATAGCTGGGAGTGTAGTGCGTATGCCTGTTACCCGATGCATGGGCAGATGAGACTTATCCGCCGTGCCTTGGTGAATGGCACTTGATTCCACAGGTCCTACACAGGCAGTTTTGTCCCCACAAATGACATTGTATCATAATTGTATATGTGTATTTCCTTGCATATGGTTGCACTTCATAACTGTTCTATGAATTAATAAATGAATTCAGATGGGTAACAGATGTTTACCAAAAAAATTTTTTATTCCTTACCAGTAAAATTATTAGAAAATATTGGCTTTCTAATGGATATTTTAACTGGATTTTTGTTTTAAGTAATGATCCTGGTTTGTCTATCATGGAAATAAAGAAAGATACAAATGTAAAGTGGGCATCAAAAGCATCTGTGATTAAACCAGGCTTTGAGGAGGCCGATTCCCTAACTGGTAGTCTACTACGAGTGAGTAATGACAACAGTCTACGTGAAATGGATCAGGATGAAAGAAGGTAAAATCCCATAAATTCTTTATTTCCCTCTGAAGGAATGTTAACTATGATTATTATGTAAGTAAAACACTGTAATATACAGCCTGTCGTTACAGGCTGAGGGAAGAAATACTCAAGTATATCAAAAACACCACTTGAAAGGTTAGGATGAGGAGGAGTGACTTTTTTTTAAGATTTCATTTATTTATTTGTGAGAGACACAGAGAGCGAGGCAGAGACATGGGCAGAGGGAGAAGCAGGTTCCCTCTGGGGAGCCTAAAGCAGAACTCGATCCCAGGACCCCCAGATCAGGATATGAGTTTTGTGGTAAGAGATTGTTTATTTAGAATCGGTTCCACCGTGCAGTATTCTCATATAATTGAATATCAGGGATCCCTGGGTGGCGCAGCGGTTTAGCGCCTGCCTTTGGCCCAGGGTGTGATCCTGGAGACCCGGGATCGAATCCCACGTCGGGCTCCCGGTGCATGGAGCCTGCTTCTCCCTCTGCCTGTGTCTCTGCCTCTCTTTCTCTCTGTGTGACTATCATAAATGAATAAAAATTAAAAAATAAATAAATAAATAAAAATAAATGAATTCAGATGGGTAACAGATGTTTACCAAAAAAATTTTTAATCCTTACCAGTAAAATTATTACAAAATATTGGCTTTCTAATGGATATTTTAACTGGATTTTTGTTTTAAGTAATGATCCTGGTTTGTCTGTCATGGAAATAAAGAAAGATACAAATGTAAAGTGGGCATCAAAAGCATCTGTGATTACACCAGGCTTTGAGGAGGGCGATTCCCTAACTGGTAGTCTACTACGAGTGAGTAATGACAACAGTCTACGTGAAATGGATCAGGATGAAAGAAGGTAAAAATCCCATAAATTCTTTATTTCCCTCTGAAGGAATGTTAACTATGATTATTATGTAAGTAAAACACTGTAATATACAGCCTGTCGTTACAGGCTGAGGGAAGAAATACTCAAGTATATCAAAAACACCACTTGAAAGGTTAGGATGAGGAGGAGTGACTTTTTTTTTAAGATTTCATTTATTTATTTGTGAGAGACACAGAGAGCGAGGCAGAGACATGGGCAGAGGGAGAAGCAGGTTCCCTCTGGGGAGCCCAAAGCAGAACTCGATCCCAGGACCCCCAGATCAGGATATGAGTTTTGTGGTAAGAGATTGTTTATTTAGAATCGGTTCCACCGTGCAGTATTCTCATATAATTGAATATTCAGATACTATCCTTCATCGATTGAAAATATATATATATATATATATATATATATATATATATAATAGTAAATTTAGAGACACATAGGCGATTCTGAATAGAACTAATCATTTCTTGATAGGTTTTAAGGTATTCAGTACCTTTGACAGTATCATGATTAGCTATGATTTTGTGAGGGGCTTTGGAGTATCTGATTATATTAAGTTAATATTTGTTTAGGTTCTGGGGGAAAGGGGAATGGTTTTGTTTATTTACAATATGTTTATTTACAATCAAAAACTATTCATCTATCATAGATTTTTACTTTTGGATTATAAAGTTCTAAATTACAGGAGCCACGGTTACTGTACCAGCAGCGTCATTGACACATATTGTGTGCTTCATGAGTCATTGTTGAATCCATGAATAAACATTTGAATGAGTAAAGGAATGCCCATTAATGAACTTCTTTAGAAGAATTAAATATTTAGTTTATTGAAAGTAGATTTTCAATACAGCTTAGGTTTGAAGTGTTTTAATTAAAAAATGTGTGTGGGATCCCGGGGTCGCACAGCAGTTGAGTGTCTTGCCTTGGGCTCAGGGCGTGATCCTGGGGTCCCACACCAGGCTTCTTGTGGGGGAGCCTGTTTCTCCCTCTGCCTATGTCTTTGCCTATGTCTCTGCCTGTCTCTCTCTGCGTGTCTCTCTAGTGAATGGATAAATAAATAAAATCTTTTAAAAAAATAAAAATTAAAAATGTATGTAAGATTCAGAAATTATTTGTAGAATAGTTATAGCTAGAAATGGAATAATACTATAGATTCAATTGCTATCACATTACTTAGAAATACTTAACTTACTTTTACCACATATTTTAAAACACATGTTTGGACGGGACATTTCCTGGACTTGAGTTCTGGGTGGTCTGCTCCTACCAGCTGTATGGGCTTGGGGAAGTTCCTTAGAATATCTGTGCCTCATTTGCTTCCTGTGAAAAGATACCCAGTATAATTGCCTACTTCATACGGTTTGTGTAAGGCCTAAAAACCCTTTAAGATATGTAAACTGTCCCAAATAATGCATAGTAGTTGCACAGTA
Organism: Vulpes vulpes; assembly: GCF_048418805.1. Classification (NCBI taxonomy): domain Eukaryota; kingdom Metazoa; phylum Chordata; class Mammalia; order Carnivora; family Canidae; genus Vulpes; species Vulpes vulpes. The sequence goes on along the minus strand of NC_132781.1, from coordinate 102,394,220 downwards.
AAACTTCAAAACACTAATATCACGATTATTTCAAAAGGGCTTGTGTCATTAAAAAAACTTAGTTTGCACTTTCCAAATTGATTTAGTGAAAACTTGTTTTTATTGAAAATGACAACAAAAAATGTGGTATATTTACCCCTATCAAATAATGTAAGTAACATTAGGATTTTCCTTTACTTTTGCAATTTTGATCTAAATTTAATACTTTGTTAATATTGCTATTAATATTGCTTAGATATGCTTTAAATATTCTTTGTATTTTAAGTATTTAATATTTTCCTGAAAAGAATCCTTCCTCTTTTTAAATTTTTTTAAAATTTATTTATGATAGTCTCACACAGAGAGAGAGAGAGAAGCAGAGACACAGGCAGAGGGAGAAGCAGGCTCCATGCACCGGGAGCCTGACGTGGGATTCGATCCCAGGTCTCCAGGATCGCGCCCTGGGCCAAAGGCAGGCGCCAAGCCGCTGCGCCACCCAGGGATCCCCTCTTTTGAGACCTGCAAAGAAAACATCTAAGGAAAAGAACAAGGTAGACAAACAAACAAAATATATAATTCTATTTCATTTATGATACATTTTTATTATATTATTCTATTTCATTCATGGTATATTTTTATTATATTATTTTGATATTTCATATTTATCAGAAATATTCCATGGTAAAAAAATTACTTTATGAAACGCATAGTGAAAAAATGAAAATTTTCCTTTGTTGTATAGACATCTGCTGTGAAAAAATTATTCAGAAACACCAATTATTGATAAAGGTCTTTTTGATAAAAATCAGTTCTTTTAAAAAGTACCTATGTTTTTGCTTTTATAAAAAGATGGATATTTATCATCTTTCTACACTTAGTATATTTTATAAATATTTGGATGACATTTTGAAATAGTATTATTTATTTGTAGGTCAAAAAGCAAGTGAAGTCTGTGGAGCATCTTGATGACTTAACTCAGTCATCTGAAGCAGCTTCAGAGGATTGCAAGTTGCAATACTCTGATTATAAGAGTTCCCTGTTGCTCATTGAACTTGGCATGGATTGTAAAGGTAGGGCCGTCGTATAAATTTAAAGCCTTTTTCTGTATATATGATTGTAGTAATATGTGCGCATCTCGTCTAGCGCTGCGCCACACAACACTGAGGTGTTATAGAGCTATTCATCTCAGAAATATGTTTTATATTAAAATAGAGAACTATTGAAGACTCTCATCCAAAGAACTATAATTTCCATTGTGGTTGTCCACGTGGGAATGGCACACTTGATGTGTTTGTGAACTCTGCTTCTCTTCTGTGCTTTACCATTATTTTTCTCCTAGATTACTGAGCTAACCTCAGGACTGTTTTCCCTGCCATTCCACCTCTCGGGATCTTGGTCTACACTGCAACCATACTTACTATACATTTTTAAAAGTTTACATTTCATCACGTTACCCCCTTGCTTAAAGCTTAGCTGTTACTTCTTAATGCCATGAGGTGAAAGACCATCGTCCACTAGCTTCATCTTGTATGGTTTCATATCCATCTTTCCATCCGTGTCTCAGCCACTGTCTTAGATGGTTTTTCATATAATAGAGGCTTTCTTTCTCCAACAGCTTTAGTTAGGTAAACTGCATGTGTATGAAGCATATAATTTGATAGTTTTGTCATATATATATACACATATGAAACCATAACTGTAATTTAGACAGTTAACATATCCATCACTCTTAAGTCTCCTGTCTCTTCATATTGCCTTATTATGAAACTGCCAAATTGTTTTCTAAAGTAATTGTACTATTTTCTAAACCCACCAGCAGTATGTGAGGGTTTCTAACTCCTCCATATATATTTATGAGTACTTAGTATTATCAGTTTTTTAATCGTAGCCGTGGATGGGTATGGTGTATATATATATACGCACACACACACATAAATACTTATATATGTGTATAAATATATACATTTATGGTTGTAATATACATTTCCCTAATGACTGATAATGTTGAGCTTATTTAACATCTGTGTATGTATCTTCATTGAGCTGTCAAAATTTTTGTCATTTAAAAAGTTAGGTTTATTTCTTATTTGTTGAGTGTTGATAAATCTTTGTTTTTGTTTTTGATATCGTATTATTTTTTAAATTGGAGTTCAATTTGCCAGCAGATAGCATAACACCCAGTGCTCATCCCATCAAGTGCCCCCCCTCAGTGCCCATCACCCAGTCACCCAAACCCCTCGCCCACCTCCCTTTCCACCATGCCGTGTTTGTTTCCAAGAGTCAGGAGTCTCTCATGTTCTGTCACCCTCCCTGATATTTTCACTCATTTTCTCTCCTTTCCACTTTATTCCCTTTCACTATTTTTTATATTCCCCAAATGAATAAGACCATATAATGTTTGTCCTTCTCCGACTGACTTACTTCACGCAGCATAATACCCTGCAGTTCCATCCGTGTCGAAGTAAATGGTTGGTATTTGTTGTTTCTAATGGCTGAGTAATATTGCATCGTATACATAGGCCACATCTTCTTTATCCTTTCATCTTTCAAAGGACACCGAGGCTCTTTCCACAGTTTGGCTACTATACATTGCTGCTAGAAACATTGGGGTGCAGGTGTCCCGGTGTTTCACTGCATCTGTATCTTTCAGTAAATCCCCAGCAGTGCAACTGCTGGGTCGTAGGGTAGATCTATTTTTAAGTCTTTGAGGAATCTTCACACAGTTCTCCAGAGTGGCTGTGCCAGTTCACATTCCCACCATCAGTGCAAGAAGGTTTCCCTTTTCTCCGTATCCGCTCCAACATTTGTTGTTTCCTGTTTTGTTAATTTTCCCCATTCCCACTGGTGTGAGGTGGTATCTCATTGTGGTTGTTGTTTTTTTCCCTGATGGCCAGTGATTCGGAGCATTTCCTCATGTGCTTGTTGGCCATATCTATGTCTTCCTCTGTGAAAATTCTGTTCATGTCTTTCACCCATTTCATGATTGGATTGTTTGTTTCATCATTAACAAATGACCTTATACATCACGAGAATATATATTGCTTTGAAATCTATTTTGCCTGGCATTAATATTGCTACTCAAGTTCAGCCTTCTTTTGTCAAGTGTGAGTGTGGTATATCCTTATTTTTGTCCTTTTCACAAATTTGTGTCTTTACATTTATTTTTTTATTTTATTTATTTTGTGTGTGTGTGTCTTTACATTTAAAGTGAATTTTTTATAGGCAGCCTATGGTTGTCACTTACATTTTTATCCATTCTGACAGTCTGCCTTTTAATTGAGGCTTTTAGACCATTTTCTTTCTTTCTTTTATTTTTTGACCATTTTCATTTACTCTGATTATTGATACAGTTGATATAAATCTCTCATCCTGTTTGCTTTCCATTTGACCTGCTTTGTTCGCATTTTCTTTGCTTTCTGCTTTCCTTTAGATTAATCAACTAATTTTTACAAGTTCCATTTATACATATATATAAACATACAGATATATGTGTATGTATGTGCTTTGTTTATTACTATAACTCTTAAGATTTGCTATTTTAGTGATTGCTTTAGCGTTTAAAGCATATGACTCAAGCATCACAGTCCACCTTCTTGTAGTGATATACCACATCATATGTAGTTTAAGAAAATTACAATAGGGAACACGTGAGTAGCTTAGTGGTTGAGCATCTACCTTTGGCTCAGGGTGTGATCCCAGGGTCCTTGTATCAAGTCCCGCATCAGGCTATCTCAGGGAACCTGCTTCTCCCTCTGCCTGTGTCTCTGCCTCTCTCTCTCTCCATGTCTCTCATGAATAAATAAATAAAATCTTTTTTTTTCAAATTACAAGAGTTTACTTCCATTTCTTCTCTCCTAGCCAGATCCTTTGTGGGTCTGTGGGATTATAGTTTTCATTCAGTTTAGAAAGGTTTCAGTCATGTTTTCTCTTCTTTTTAAAAGATTTTAAAGTTCTATTGATAATAAGATTTTATTCATTTATTTGAGAGAGAGAGAGCATGAGCAGGGAGAGAGGCAGAGGGAGAGGGAGAAGCAGACTCCCTACTAAGCAGGGAGCCCACCATGTGGCTTGATCCCAGGACACCAAGATCATGACCTGAGCCGAAGGCAGACACCCACTGATTGAGCCACCCAGTCGCCTGGTATAATATCTTTACGTTGAAGTCACTCAATATTTATTTCATGTATGAATGAGTTAATGTGAGCATGCTCAGTCCCTTATATGCAAAAAGTACTCATATTGTTTTATTTTACTTTTTTAAAGAACAAATTTTTGAGAGAGCATGAGCAGGAGATGGGGAGAGGAACAGAGAGGGAGGGAACGAGGGGGTAAAGAATCTTAAGCAGACTCTGTGCTGAATGCAGCAACCAATGCCAGGTTCAGTCCCACAACTGTGAGATCATGACCTCAGCCAAAACCAATAGTTGGATGCTTTACCAACTGACCCGGTCTGATGCCTCCTGCATTTTATTTCTGTCTTTGTGTTTCCTCTGGTGTAGATTCTGTTAGCGTATTGACATTCCGGGATGCAATTCTTAAATACGAAAGATCAATAGAATTAAAAAAAAAAGAGTGTGAACGACTTAAAAGAAAAATTTTAAAAGTGGAACGTAAGGTCAATGGACTAGAAAAGTTGCTACCAGAAACAAAAGAAATGAAATCTCAGTTAGAGCATCAAAAAGTGGAATGGGAACGAGAACTCTACCGTTTAAGGTATGACATCTTGGTTTTAAGGAAATATTTCAACTATTTACTTTTTTTTTTTTTAATAGATTCCACACTCAGCGTGGGGCTTGAACTCACAGCTATGAGATCAAGAGTCACATGCTCTGTCAACTGAGCCAGCCAGGAACCCCTTGAAATACTTACTTTTATGCTGCACATGTGTAGGAGAAGTTTTATAATTGCTAATTTGCCTTCTGGGATTTTATAGGGAAGGAAACGCCGTTAGAAATGTGAAGTATCAAAAGGCGAATAGGTAAAGAAACAGTGGTCTATGTATACAATGGAATATTCCTCAGCCATTAGAAACGACAAATACCCACCATTTGCGTCCACGTGGGTGGAACTGGAAGGTATTATGCTGAGTGAAATAAGTCCATCAGAGAAGGACAAACATTATATGGTCTCATTCATTTGGGGAATATAAAATTTAATGAAAGGGAATAAAGGGGAAAGGAGAGAAAATGAGAGGGAAATATCAGTGAGGGTGACAGAACATGAGAGACTCTGGGAAACGAACAAGGTGTAGTGGAAAGGGAGGTGAGTGGAGGCTGGGGTGACTGGCTGATGGGCACTGAGCGGGGGCACTTGACGGGGTGAGCACTGGGTGATATGCTGTATGTTGGCAAATTGAACTCCAATTAAAAAAAAAAGATGTAAAGTGTGAGATTCTTTGAAACAATACAGCAAGGTTTTAACAGTGAATACTTCTAATAATTTAATGTATATTCTAAAGCATAATTTTAATGACCATGTAGAAGTCCATCATATGTAAGCCTCATTATTTAGCAAATTGAATTTTGGTTGTTTTCCATTTTCCTATATTTTAATTAATGCTATAAGGAATGTCTTTTATTTAATTCTGTTTCTACATTCTTGGTTAATTGGAATAAATTCTCTAATGTAGCATTGTGTTAACGTATAAAAATATTTAGTAGAGGTCTCTGATCCATATTTTTAAATTGTTCTCAGGAAATTTTATATTAAATGCCCCCCAACAGAGTGTGAAATGGCCAATTTTTCTCAAGACAGAAAAATTGGTTTATTCTTAACATATGCAGGGGTTAAAAAGTAAAATGGAAAATGATTAAGTTAAGTTTTTCCAACATTTCTCACATATGTAAAGAAAATTAATTCAAAAGTCTATGCTGCAAGCACATCTTACTCTTTATTCCTTACTTAATTAATATGGATCCTGTGGTGTTTTCAAAGGAGTTTTCAAATGATTTATAAAATACATTACGATCAACAAGGTTGACAATGTTACAGAATAAGAAACATAAAAAACATGGGCAATAGATATTAGACTCCCTAGTCTAGTGCTGGATCAGAGTCATCTGCAGGTGTGTGTTGTGTAAACGACATCTGCTGATGCTGTCTTACACTGAAGATCATTTTTAGAGGTACCTGTGATGTTTTGTGAAATAAAAATGTATTTCTAGTGAATTTATAAAGTTGTTGATAAACAACTTCTCTTTTTAATTAGTAATGAAATGATTTGTCTTAATTGAAGTGTAATTATGACTCTGTGGGGAAAAATGGCAATTTTGAACTCTAACTTTATTGAATAATTTCAGAATTCCTTTGCTTACAACATCTCCCAGAGTTATTACTGACTAAAACTTACTAAGTTGCAAAATGCTTTCTCATTGCTTCTTTTAAACTATATATCTTTTTGAAGAGATTGAAGTGATAAATTAAAAAACATGAGCCCTAGAAAGGGAAAAAAAATTGAGAACAGAAAAATTTCCTTTGGGTAGTGAACCAACATATGTGGAACCAGATCATAAAATAAAATTTTTATTGCTAACAAGACAAATTTTAAAATGAACACATGCATTTGCAGATTGACCTTAAAACAAGAAAAAGAAAAAAGAAGAAGTGCTGAAATGTTATATATAAATATTAAAGAGCAATTAAGAAGTAGAGAAGAGCTGAGTGAAGTAAGTCAATCGGAGAAGGACAAACATTATATGTTCTCATTCATTTGGGGAATATAAATAATAGTAAAAGGGAATGTAAGGGAAGGGAGAAGAAATGTGTGGGAAATATCAGAAAGAGAGACAGAACATAAAGACTCCTAACTCTGGGAAACAAACTAGGGGTGGTGGAAGGGGAGGAGGGCGGGGGGTGGGGGTGAATGGGTGACGGGCACTGACGGGGGCACTTGACGGGATGAGCACTGGGTGTTCTTCTGTATGTTGGTAAATTGAACACCAATAAAAAATAAATTTATTATAAAAAACAAGAAGTAAGGAAGAGCAATATAGTAAAGAAGTTGAAACGAAACAACAACTTCAACTTAATCTTAGAAGACGAAACTTGGAATTGAAGGGTGTAAAAAATAATTTGAATCAGGTAAATTTTTGGCAGTAATTGTATATTTCCATCAATATTATTTATAGTATCCCTTTGATATAATACATATTATTAGGCTTCAAATAGATTAAACATTTCATTTTAACCTAATAGCAACCATGATCTTTGTAGCTACAATTACAACCTTTTCGGATTCTAGGCCTCTCACATATGCCCTATGTATATATTTTGAATGAAGGGATGGAAGGTAAAATGAGATAAATGTTATATTGATATATGGAATTGTGTTTATTTTTACACAGAGCATGGGCTGGGGGGAAAGGAGTAGAGGGAGAGGGAGGGAAAAGGATCTCCAGCAGACTCTGGTTCTTGAGTCTCATGATCTGAGTCTCCAGCCTCACCTGGTTCTGAGTCTCGTGATCATGAGATCATGCCCTGAGCCATAAAAAGAGTCGGACACTTAATCCACTGAGCCCCCAGCTGTCCCAGTTTTGAATTTTTTAATGTTGAAATATGAGCTAGATTTCCTTGAGATGCTGATAAAACTAGTTAAATGTTTTATACAGAAATCTTATTTCACAATACTATGTCTATTTGTATTTTTACTCTGTGGCACATTTTGCTGTCATTTAATTTAAAATTTGAATTATTCATTGAGGATGAAAAACCTTGTTATAAAAAAAGACCGCTTTTGAACATTTTTTTTAAGTTCTCTTAAGCTTTTTGACTTTTTTTTTTTAATGATAAGATCCAAAATCCTAATGAAAATGTGTCTCTAGGTTATAGAAGAGTAAAATGAGGTTCAGAGGCAACTTTCTTGAGAACAGAATGCCCAGAGTATTACATGATAGAATACTATTTTTTGTATATTTTTTATTGGAGTTCGATTTGCCAGCATATAGCATAACACCCAGTGCTCACCTGTCAAATGCCCCCTCAGTGCCCGTCACCCAGTCTCTCCACCCCTCCGCCCACCTCCCCTTCCACTATCCCTTGTTCGTTTCTCAGAGTTAGGAGTCTCTAATGCGTTGTCACCCTCTCTACTTTTTCCGACTGATTTTCTCTCCTTTCCCCTATAATCCTTTTCAGTATTTTTATATTCCCCATGGAGTGAAACCATATGATGTTTGTCCATCTATGATTGACTTACTTCACTCAGCATAATACCCTCCAGTTCCATGCACATTGAAGCAAATGCTGGTTATTTGTCATTTCTAGGGACTGAGTAATATTCCATTATATATACAGACCACATCTTCTATATCCATTCATCATTTGATGGATACTCAGGCTGCATCCACAGTCTGGCTATTCTGGAAAATGCTGCTATAAACATTGGGGTGCAGGTGTCGCGATTTTTCACTGCATCTCTATCTTTGGGGTAAATCCCGAGTGGTGCTATTGTTGGGTCATAGGGTAGCTCTATTTTTAACTCTTTGAGGAACCTCCACACAGTTTTCCAGAGTGGCTGTACCAGTTCACATTCCCACCAACAGTACAAGAGGGTTCCCCTTTCTCCACCTCCTCTCCAACATTTGTTGTTTCCTGTCTTGTTAATTTTCCCCATTCTCACTGGTGTGACGTGGTATCTCATTGTGGTTTTGATTTGTATTTCCCTGATGGCAAGCGATGTGGAGTGTTTTCTCATGTGCTCGTTGGCCATTTTTTGGTGAAATTTCTGCTCATGATTTTGCCCATTTCATAATTGGATTGTTTCTTTGCTGTTCAGTTTACTAAGTTCTTTATAGATCTTGGATACTAGCCCTTTACCTGATAGGTCATTTGCAAATAACTTCTCCCAGTCTGTAGGTTATCTTTTAGTTTTGTTGACTGTTTCTTTTGCCGTGCAGAAGATTTGTATCTTGATGAGGTCCCAATGGTTTCTTTTTGCTATTATTTCCCTTTGCCTTCATCTGCAAAGAAGTTGCAGTGGCCGACTTCACAAAGGCTGTTGCCTGTGTTCTCCTCTAGGATTCTGATGGTTTCCTGTCTCACGTTTAGATCTTTCATCCATTTTGAGTTTATCTTTGTGTATGGTACAAGAGAATGGTCTAGTCTCATTCTTCTGCACGTGGCTGTTCAGTTTTCCCAGCACCATTTATTGAAGAGAGTGTCCTTTTTCCAGTGGATAGTCTTTTCCTGCTTTGTCAAATATAACTTGACCATGGAGTCGAGGGCCCAATTCTGGATTCTCTATTCTGTTCTATTGATCTATGTGTCTGGTTTTGTGCCAGTACCACACTGTCTTGATGATCAAAGCTTTGTAATACAACTTGAAATCCGGCATTGTGATGTCCCCAGCTCTGGTTTTCTTTTTCAATATTACCCTAGCTGTTCGGGGTTTTTTCTGATTCCACACAAATCTTAAGATTATATATTCCAACTTTCTGAAGAAAGTGAAGAAAGTCCATGGTACGTGGACAGGAATGCATTGAATGTAAATCGCCCTGGGTTAGCATAGACATTTTGACAATATTAATTCTTCCAATCCTTGAGCATGGAATATTTTTCCATCTCTTTGTGTCTTCCTGGATTTCTTTCAGAAGTGTTCTGTAGTTGTTAGGGTATAAATCCTTTATTTCCTTGGTTAGGTTTTCCTTGGTATTGGTGGTGATCTCTCCTTTTACATTTGTGATTTTGTTAATTAGAGTCTTTTCTCCTTTGTTTTTTAAAAGGCTGGCTAATGGTTTATGGATCTTATTCTTCCTTTCAAAGAACCAACTCCTGGTTTTGTTGATCTGTTCCACAGTTCTTCTGGTCTCTATTTCATTGAGTTCTGCTCAAATCTTCACTCTCTCTGTTCTGCTTGGTGTAGGTTTTATTTACTGTTCTTTCTCCAATTCCTTTAGGTGCAAGGTTAGCTTGTGTCTTTGAGGTTTTTTTCCAGTCTTTTGAGGGATGCTTGTATTGCGATGCATTTCCCGCTTAGGATTGCTTTGGCTGTATCCCAAGGATTTTGAATGGTTGTATCTTCATTTTCATTCGTTTCCATGAATCTTTTTATTTCTTCTCTAATTTTCTGGTTGACCCATTCATCTTTCAGCAGGATGGCCTTTCTCCTCCATGTGTTTGAGTTTCTTCCAGATTTCTTCTTGTGATTGAGTTCTAGTTTCAAAGCATTGTGGTCTGAAAATATGCAGGGGACAATTCCAATGTTTTGGTATTGGGTGGACTATTCTGAGAAAGTTCCATGAGAAGACTGTGTATTCAGTTGCTTTCAGATGTAAAGTTCTGTAAATATCTGTGAAACCCATGTGGTGCAGTGTATCGTTTAAAGCTCTTGTTTCTTTGGAGATGTTGTGCTTAGAAGATCTGTCATTGGCAGAACGTGCCGTGTTTAAGTCTCCTACTACTAGTGTATTATTATCTAAGTATGCCGCTACTTTGGTTATTAATTCATTGATACACTTGGAAGCTCCCACATTAGAAGCATAAATATTCATGATTGTTAGATCTTCTTGTTGGATAGACCCTTCAAGTATGATATAGTGTCCCTCTTCATCTCTTACTACAGTCTTTGGGATAAACTTTAATTTATCTGATATAAGGATGGCTACCCCTGCTTTCTTTTGAAGACCATGTGAATGGTAAATGGTTCTTCAACCTTTTATTTTCATGCTGTAGGTGTCCTTCTATCTAAAATGAGTCTCTTGTAGACAGCAAATAGATGGGTCTTGATTTTTTTATCCAGTCTGAAACCCTGCGTCTTTTGATGGGATCATGTAGCCCATTCACATTCAGACTACCTATTGAAAGATATTAATTTACTATCATTGTAATGTCTATTCAGTCCCTGTTTTTGTGGATTATTTCTTTGGGCTTCCTCTTTCTTTTACACGGTCCCCATTAATATTACTTGCAGAGCTCATTTGGTGGTCACATTTTTTTCAGCTTCTGCCTATCTTAGAAGCTCTTTATCCTATTGTGAATGAAAGGCTCACTGGATAGAGTATTCTTGGCTGGATGTTCTTGTCATGTAGAACCCTGAATATTTCCTGCCAGCTGTTTCTGGCCTGCCAGATCTCTGTGGAGAGGTCTGTTGTTAATCTAATATTTCTCCCCATATAATTTAGAAATCTCTTGTCTCTTGCTGTTTTAAGGACTTTCTTTTTCTTTGGAATTTGCTTGTTTCACCATTAAATGTCAAGTTCTGCTTCCCCCCCCCTCCCCTTGGTGGGGGACCTCTCTATCTCCTGGACCTGAATGCCTTTTTCCCTCCCCAAATATGGGAAGTTCACAGGTATGATTTGTTCAAATATGCTTTCTGGCCCTCTGGCCCTCTCGCCCTCCTGTGGAACCCCAATTATGCATAGATGTTTTCCTTCTGAGGTTCTCAGTTATTTCCCTTAACCTTTCCTCATGGTCCTTTAATTGTTTTTCTGTTTTCTCTTCAGCTTTCCTCTTTGCCATCAACTTGTCTTCTGTGGCACTCACTCTTTCCTCTAACTCATTAACCCTCATTGTTAGAACCTTCAGTTTGGATTGCATCTCATTTAATTAATTTTTAATTTTGACTAATTAGATCAAAATTCTGCAGTCATGAAGTTTCTTTAATACTCTCTGCTTTTTTACAGAGCTACCACTAGCTTTATAATTGTGCTTTTGAATTGGCTTTCTGACATCGAATTGTAATTCAAATTCTGTAAGTCTGTGGAAGAGAGTACTGTTTCTGATTCTTTCTTTTGTGGTGAGATCTTCCTTCTAGTCATTTTGCTCACTGCAGCGTGGCTGTATGAACGGGCTGAGTCAAGACTATCAACCACAATCTAAGTCAATTTCACCTTAGATGATTGTTTTTAAACATTTCATTTATGTATTTTTGAGAGACACAGAGAGAGGGGCAGAGACACAGGCAGAGGGAGAAGCAGGCTCCATGCAGGGAGCCTGATGTGGGACTTGATCCTGGGACTCCAGGATCATGCCCTGAGCTGAAGGCAGGCGCTAAACCACTGAACCACCCAAGGTTTCTTATCCTTCGATGATTCTGACAAGGTCCATGACATGAAATTTAAAACGAAGAGAAGAACAAAATAACACAAAATGACCACTAAAGTGAAAAACAAATTTTAAAACAAAGTAGTAGAAAATAAAAGGCCAAGAATGCCAAGGAAGAAAAAAAGAGAAAAAAAGCAAAGGTAAAAAGGGGGAAAAAAAGAAGTAGAAAAATAAAATGTTGGGGGGACTGGGACATGGTGGTGGTGATGAAGTTGTAGTGGAGGGAGAATGTAGTCTACCTGAGGGGTGCTAGGGGGTGATCCTCTTGGTCCTGGGTGTATTAAGTTCTGTATGTTAGAAGATACTGAGTCCCAAATTTCTATAAACCAGAAATACTTGTAGAGAGCCCCAACATTGTTCCCCAAAACATAAATGAGATAAAAAGGGGGGGGCATGGGATCCCTGGGTGGCGCAGTGGTTTGGCGCCTGCCTTTGGCCCAGGGCGCGATCCTGGAGACCCGGGATCGAATCCCACATCAGGCTCCCGGTGCATGGAGCCTGCTTCTCCCTCCGCCTGTGTCTCTGCCTCTCTCTCTCTCTCTGTGACTATCATAAATAAATAAAAAATTAAAAAAAAATGGGGGGGCAGAATGGGAATGAAGAGAGAATATAGTCTCACAGAATGAACCAGCATGGTATACCACTTGGTTCTGGGTGCATGCTGGTCCTGTTTTAGAAGGTATTGTGCCATTGTAGAACAAAATGAGGCACAGAAAACAAAAAAGCACACACACACAAAACATATCTCGTCTAGCTCCCAAAATTACGTTGAGTATGTTGAAGGGAATCTAGAAGTGGAAAATATATCTAAGACATGTAATTGTAAAAATATGAGAGTCAAAAAGGAAGAAACTTGAAAAGGTGGCAAAATATTGTAGTTAAGGTGGAAAAGGAGAAAGAAAATTGGAAACTTACAGTCTGATAAAAAATGAGTTGTACTGGAACATGGGGGTGGGGGGAAGAGGGGTACCCTCTAGTTCTATATACTGTAGATCCCTCCACTTCCCCTGGAGCTTTCCAGGGCTGCTGGGTCGGGAACTCCCCCTGTCCTTCCAGCTGGTCTTCTGGGGGAGGGGCAGGTGTGTGCACCTTGGGGAGCTGTCCCGCCCCCTGCTGGGTGCAGGGTCACGGGGAGCCGACCTCCCCTGAGGCCCGTGTCCCCCGCCGGCCCCGCCTCTTCCAGGCACCGGGTGGCACCAGGAGGGACAACCACACCGGCAGCGGCCAGGTCTCTGGCAGCAGTGACTCCTGCCATCTGGCCCTGGAGGGCGCCCCCCGCAGTGACTCCTGCCATCTCCCAGGCCACAGGGGCCTGGCTGCTCCCGGGGCAGGAGGGTTCTCGCTGTCCTGGACCCTCCCCGCCTCGGCCTGTCCCGGGGGGAGCGCAGGATCCCGGCTGTGTCCCCTGGGGTCCGGGGCCTGCGCTGCTGGAGTCTGGCTCCCGGAGCCCCTCCCGACCCACCGGCTTCTCCCTGGGGCCCGGCGCAGCGCGCTCCAGCCCTTTAGGGAGCTGGGCCGGAGTGGGGGGCGCTCTCCCCCGGCGCACTTCCTCTGTCAGTGACCCCAAGACTGGAGGTCCCCCCCTTCCTGCCCGAGGTCCCTGCTGAGCGCCTTTCCATCCCGGAGGAATCCGGGGCGGATTGTAAAGCTCCCACTTGTCCGCTTCTCCGGGACTGGGCTTTCCCGCCTGGGAGGCTTTCCCCGCCACAGGCCTTAGCCAGGCTCCTCCGGTGCCCCCCCCCCCCGCCCCCCTTGATTCTGTTTTATTTTTTTCCTCCTTCCTACCTTGTTAGAAGCGAAAACCCTTCTCTCTGTAGCGTTCTGACTGTTCTCTCTTTAAATCTCAGGTCAGGGGGATCCCTGGTGGCTCAGCGGTTTGGCGCCTGCCTTTGGCCCAGGGCAGATCCTGGAGTCCCGGGATTGAGTCCCACGTCGGGCTCCGGCATGGAGCCTGCTTCTCCCTCCTCCTGTGTCTCTGCCTCATGTCTCTTTCTCTATCATAAATAAATAAATAAATAAATCTTTAAAAAAAAACAGGTCGGGCACTTGCCCCGGGAGAGGGGGCACTTGACGGGATGAGCACTGGGTGTTATACTATATGTTGGCAAATCGAACTCCAGTAAAAAAATAAATAAATAAAAATCAATCAATCAATCTCAGGTCGAATTCGTAGGTGTTCAGGGTGATTTGAAAGTTATCAAGGTAAGTTGGTGGGGCCAGGTGCTTGAGGATCCCTACTCCTCCCTCACCTTGCCCCCTTCCCACCCAAGATGGAATTCTAAACAATCACCTTTGCAAACAAAATGAGACAGAAATGTCTCATACTAAAATGAATTCTGAGGTATTTTCTTTAGTTATTTTGAAGTACGTGTGTATGTATTTGTACGTATGTATATTTTATTTTTTGGAATTATTATTTTTCTCCATGCATGTGTATATTTCTAAAAAAACCAACCCTGTACATTATGGAAAGTACAGAGGATTTTAAAAGAATACATATATATGTGTGTGTGAGTGTGTGTGTGTATATATATACATATACACATACATAGATACATACAGACAGACACATACGGGTCTATATGGGGGGCAGTGAAGTTTGTAGTCCATTCATTAATTTAAATACATTTGTCTGTGGTGTCAAATAGTGACATTCATAATGCCCTTATCTGAAGGAGAAGTTTTTATTATTTTGGGAAATAGTATGGAATTTATGAGCTTTCCATAAGCACAAAACTCTTGCTACTAACAACATATGCTTTAGTTTTTGGCAATTCCTTCACCACCTCTATATTCATAGAGAGGTTAGTTTCACACTTGATGAACAGGAGGAAAAGTGTAGCCCATCTTAAGACCTTACTTCAGATGTTAGTCTCCTACTTTTGAGAAGAGTAACAATTTGCTCCAAGTAGCATCTGATTTCATTACAAGGAGCTTTTTTTTTTTTAAATTTTTTTATTTAGTTATGATAGTCACAGAGAGAGGCAGAGACATAGGCAGAGGGAGAAGCAGGCTCCATGCACCGGGAGCCCGATGTGGGATTCGATCCCGGGTCTTCAGGATCGTGCCCTGGGCCAAAGGCAGGCGCCAAACCACTGCGCCACCCAGGGATCCCTACAAGGAGCTTTATAAATAATCATATGCTGTAATATATACTTACTGGTAATTATTGATAAGTCTTTTGTTCCTAATAAAATAGCTCAGTGTATTTTCCCCTCTTTTGCATCTATTGCCATTTTAAACATCTGAAGAGGAAATAAAATTAGTTGTAGCCACAAATAATCTCATGATTTTTCTAGGAGCTACATAAATTTTACCTTAGTTAGTATTGGCATTTTGAAATATAAGGCTTTTTTTTTCTTTTTAAAAGACTTTCTGGATTCATTTGACAGAGCACAAGCAGGGGGAGTGGAGGCACAGGGAGAGAGAAAGCAGGCTTTTTGCGGAGCAGGGAGCCTGACACGGGACTTGCTCTCAGGATCCGGGGACCATGACCTCAGCCGAAGGCAGAGGCTTAACTGACTGAGCCACCCAGCCACTCCCGAAATACAAGGCTTCTTTTGTATTTAAGATTCAGGCTAGAGAAGTAGCTGCAGTTTGGTGCCAGAACAGTGGTAGTGGGTACAAAGACCTGGGGAATGTCCTGCAGCTCACTTAGTATTTTTAACCTCTTCATTCTGGAATTGTGATAACTAAAAGAGATAATTAATGTATGCAGACATGTTTGTAGTACAATGCCTAGATTTATTAGTTATCAGTAGATAAAATTCTTATAACTGAGTATACAAATGTTAGAAAAGTAGAATACATATGGAATATTCTCAGAACAAAGTGAGGTTAGGAAATTGAATCTGTCCAAATATATGCAGAGCTAAGGGTTTTCCTGTGGACTGTGTTACACATGAGACTTATAAACTCAATTTTAGTGTAGTCAGATGTATTAGTCTTTTCTTTCAAGCCTTCTGCGTTTGTTGTAAACCAGAGAAAGACCTTTCCAATTCTGAGATTCTTAGGATTTTGTCATGATTTCTTTTTCCTTTCATGCATTCATTGCTTTCAATTAAACTTTTGAACTTTGGGGAATTTATGCTTGTATAAAAGTTTGAGGCTTGGATCCAACTTTGTGTTTTTCCAGTTGGATATCCACTTAACTGCAACCTATTCCTTGTATAAACATAGGATATTCTTTGATTTCAGAGAAAATCATGATAATGTCATTTTATTGAGTTCCAGCTAAAAGACTCTTGTTTTACTTAGGTTTCTCCTCCTCATGAAAAAGAAAAAGGTCTGTTACTTGAAAACCGCACGTTGCAAGATGAAATTGCCACGCTAAGAGTGGAAATAGACACAATCAGGAATCAGGAAAAGGAAAAGAGGTATCGTGAAGACACTGAAATTAAAAAAGAAAAGAATGACTCCATAAAACTGAATGAGGTAACATTAACAAATACAGTATTCCAATCTAGTGGGCAGCTGAATGTTGTGACAACTGAAAATAACATGCTGACCTCTAAACTGCAGGATGAAAAGCTAAACAGAGAAAGACTGGAAGCAAAACTTCAGTCATACCGAGCTAGACTCGCTACAGCTATACAGGATCACGATCAAAGTCAGGCATCAAAAAGAGACCTAGAACTTGCTTTTCAGAGAGCCAAAGATGAGTGGTCTCATTTACAGGCCAAAATGAACTTTGAGATGTCTAACCTAAAAGAAAACAATGACGTGCTTTCTCAGCAACTTTCTGAAGCCGAAAGTAAACTCAACGCCCTAGAAATTGAGCTCCAGTACACAAGAGATGCTCTCAGAGAAAAGACTTTGGCTTTAGAACATGTACAAAGAAACCCAAAACAAACAGAGGGTCAGAAGAAGGAAATTGAGCAGAAATATCAAAACGAACAAGGCAAAGTGAATGAATACATTGGAAAGCACGAATCCTTAGAAGGCAAATTATCTCAACTACAAAGTGAAAATATGTTGCTCCGAGAGCAACTAGATGATGCCTACAGCAGAGTGGAGTGTAAAGAAAAGACTAGAACTGATCTCGAAGACCAGGTTCAGCTTATTGTAAGAAATCTTCAAGCTGAAAGTGAAAAACGAAGTCGTATACTGCAAGAAAGAAATAAGGAGTTAATCAATGAATGTAAACATTTAATGGAAAGAGTATTTATGTATGAAAAGGAGAAAGAAGAAAGAGAAGTAAGTATTCAGAAAGACAAATAGTTTTCAAGCTTCCTGTTAGAAAATTCAAAGTAATGTTTGGTTATGGCTTATTAGTACTATTTTTTTTTTTTTTTGGAGAGAAATAGTGCACCTGCACTTAAATGGGAGTGGGGCAGATGGAGAGGGAGAGAGAATCCAAAGTGGGTTCTATGCCTAGTGCAGAGCTCCACTTCATTACCCTGAGATCACGACCTGAATGATTATGGGTCAGTTTTGAATCTAGATGAATATAAAAAAATATAGACCTGTGAGTCAGCATAACTTGTAACCAGCAAATAAAAATTAGACCTGAAAGGTGCTTTAATTTGAATAAAAATGTGCATCATCTATGAGAAACCTCAAGAGGTTAAGTTATACATTGTTAAAGAAAGGAGTCTGATCTTAATAATTTATTGTTAGTACTACTAAAATAGTTTTAATTCTTGTCACCACATTTTAATACCATTATGAACAGGTAAGTGGAAATGCTCATACCTGAGTGTTTTGACCTTGAGGTTCAAATAAGTGGATTAACTTGACAACTAACTCCAGATTTGTCACATGAACTGAAGTGTAGGTGCTGTATCTCAGTACTTTTCTTTGATAGCTTTTTAAGCATTTTCAGTTAGCATACTTTTATTTTTATTTATGTAAATTTAAATGTTTAGTCTCAAATCATTTATTCTTGTGACCTTTGAACTCTTTGAAGGCATCTACTTTTCACTAAATCATAATTTGGGATAACTGGTGACTTAGCAAAGCTGTATTTGATTTCATCTTCCCACTACGGTTTATAATTTAAGCATTTTTCAAATAATTTGCTCATTTCAAAACTCAAGTAACTACCATTTGGGCTTAAAATTTTCCAATAGAATTGTATCTTTGTGATTTATTAATTTGGCACTGGATCTCTATTTTCAGGCTACTGAGGGAGGGATGGCAGGATTCTTGTATAGCAGGAGTGGAGTGAGCATGAACAGGGGAGGGAGCTCTAGGAGCTGAGGCCAGGAGGGAGGCAGAAGCCAGGTTATGTAGGGGGCTTGAGGGCCATTAGTATGACTTCACTTTTGTTCTGAGATGGTAACCTATTGGAAGGATTTGAGCAGAGGATTGAGTATGTGAAGAGCTCGGAAGTTAATTTTAGCCTCTAATAAAAAAGAGAGAAAACATTTCATTAATGTAGGATTTACCACTGCTAGCCTCACCTATATAATACCCATTTCTTTTTGAGACTTCAGCAGGCTAGGAAGCTTTGCAAATTCATCAACAAGGAATGGAGAGTGGGGCTGAAATAATTATCTATGTAACATAATACTGACTAGGCAGGAGGATGACACTTTTTGTGTCTTTAACTGAATTCACTTAACAGCAGTGTGTACACTCTAGGAATAAAAGGTGAGTTGATGTATGTGGTGATAAAGTACATACATTAGAATTATATATTATTAACATAATAATAGGATGATTTCTAAAATCAGTAACAGGAGGTCTTATTAGGTAGTTATGAGAGAACTTCAACAAGAACTGGCTGATGCTTTAAAAAAGCAATCTATGTCACAGGCTTCACCGGAGTTATCACATTATCGTATTAATTTAGAAGATGAAGTACAGGATTTAAAAACATTGGATCAAATCGAAAGTCAGGTATGTATTACATATAACATGTCAACAGTTCATCTGTAGCTGGTTAAATAATATAAAGGGTTTTAGGATGCTAGTTTCCATGGGCCACTTTCTTTTGTATTTTCGTTTCAGTTTAGCATAATTTTAGTGTCTTCACCATGCACTTTTTTTTTATTAAATTCTGACTTTTCATTCTGCTCTCTGTGTGATATGTTTTTTTCTTATAGCATTTACCCATTCACAGAAATTGAGCGACTTTTTTTTCCTGCTATACACTTTTTTTAATCATTTATTTATTTATTTGAGAGAGAGAGAGAGAGAGAGAGAGAGAGAGAGAATGCATGTCCATGCACACTCATGAGTAGGGGGAGGGGCACAGGGAGAGAGAAAGAATCTCCAGGAGATTCCCTGCTGAGTACAGAGCCCCATGCCAGCTTAAACCCACCACCAATGAGATCATGACCTGAGCTGAAATCATGAGTTGGATGCCTAAACCAACTGAGCTACCCAGATGCCCTAAAAACAATGTTCTCTAGTGAAATCTCTATTACCATGATGAGGCGAGCTAGATAAAATCAGAAGATAAGGTTTAATGGAATGTTTCAGACATTGTCTGAACAATGTCTGAAAGACAATGTCACTTCTCATCTTCACTTTTATTGATGGATATACACTCTGTACTGATTTCAGGAAAACTTGTAAAGAAAGGTTACGACTAGTGGAACTGAGGCATTTCCTTCATTTTCTTTTCCTTTTATGTATTTATTTTTAATATATTTATTTATAAGTATTAGAAAATATTTATATTTTTAATATTTATATATTAAAAATGCATGGAAATACTCAGATGATGTATATACAGCCAAAAGTGAGAATTAAGAAAATTATCTGGGTCCTGCCATTGACTCTTTTTAAAAGCTTTATTGAGCTATAAATACACCTACCATACAGTTGACCCATTTAACATGTGTTGTTGTCGCTGAGTATATTTATAGGGTTTTGCAACTATCACTGCCATCAGAACATTTTCATCACCCTGAAAAAAACCCTCAGCTGTTGCCCTTGACCTCCGGCAACCAGAAGTCTACTTCTTGTCTCCATAGAGTTGCCTATTGTGAATGTTTCACATAAAGGGAGTCACACCATGTGTGGTCCTTTGTGACTCGCTTCTTTCACTTCCTGTTTTCAGGGTTCGCCTGTGTTCTAGCATATGTCAGTGCTTCATTTCTTTTTCTGGTTAGACAGTCCTCCATTGTGGGCTAACGCCCTTGTTCATTCATCATTTAATGCACCTTTGGGTTATTTCCACTTTGTGGCCATTAATAATGCTGCTGTGAACATTGATTTAGTTGTTGTCTGGCATCTGTTTGTATTTCTCTGCCATCAGGTTTTATCCTTTAAGTTAATTGGGGTGATTTTACCATCTCTCACCCTTTTTTTTTTTTACTCATTCTACCCTTCTGTCTTTTTAGTTTCCCTTCCTCTTGCCTAATCGTACACTATTGAGTCCTGGCTCATTGTCTCTCATTCTCCATGAGGCTTTTCTGATTATTCTAACTCCCCTGTGAACTTACTTTCTTCACCCGTATTATCTAGTCTGTGCAGACCAGTTTAGTCCTTTATTTTACATTGTTTTTATTTTTTTTTCATGAGCGATGATTCTGTCTTCCTATGTACAAATGTATCTAAGAGGGAAAATATTTTATGTGTATGGTACCTGTCCTTGCCTAAATTTGAGAATATCTTAACAGTTTTTAGGATAAAATTAAGTACTTTATACCATAGCAGTAATTTCTGATTGAAACACATTGACATAACAAAGCTGTATTCTAAATGTATTTTAAGCAGTTAAGTGTAAACCTGAAAGCATTTAATCCGACCAGACAAAGTGTTCAATCGGATGCTGGTTTTTTCTGATTTGGAGAACTCTGAGAGGATGTGAAAAAGAGGAATAGCAAGGGTCCAAGGACTGAATGTCAGCGTTTGCTGTCATTTAGAAATGAAATGGGATTAGAGGAGCAGAGGGAAGATGTGGCATTGTTTTCAGCTGCTGCTGAGAAGTAAAGCAGGATCAGGACTTGCAAAAACAGATCCTTGATGATTGTCAAAAATTTTCAGTGGAATTCCAGGATTGAAAGTCAGATTTTAGTGTAGAAGACGCGATGAAAAGATGAATCTGTGCCTGAGATGACACATGAAAGAATGTTCGAGTCCAGTGAAAGGGGAAAAGCAAGATGATCGAAAATGCTGCAAGAGTAAGGAAACGTTTTGATAGAATAGTGGGAAGGCTTGAATTTTATTTAGAGAGAAAAGTGGTCAATAGGAAAGAAGAAATTGAAATCTTGCAGAGAAATGTTTGAAATGCTTGCAGAGAAAAAGAGTATCTCATCCCAAAGTCAGATAATCATCAAAATTATAATGGGGACAGTATGGGAATTTTTCAGAGACTGTATCTTAATAAGCTGTGATCTCACAAAACCCAGAGTATCTTAAGATATTGGTGAAACTGCTTCTAGGACATCTCTAGAAACTCAAATGTAAGTATAGCCACGTTAAAGATTTTTTCATTAATGTGGATTAAAAACCTCTGTCTGTATTTCCCAAGTAAATTTTGGCAATTTAAATTCTAGAAACAAAAATGATGAAAATATAAACTCAGGTGAAGCTGTTTTAACAAACATCCTTATTTTTGAGATTTCTTTTCACTGACATTTGGTTCATAACCTACATTTTATATGTATTTTATAAACCTGTCTAAACACATATTACCCATGGATTCATGAGAAATAGCATTTTATAAAAGAAGAAGGAGTCTCTTGATTTTTGAAACTAATGTTCTTAAAAAATTGTTTCCAAAGTGTGGTGATGAAAAGGAAAACCTAAAGAAATGTATGGAGTTAAAACAGCCTTTGCAGTTCAGGTTGGATCAAGAAGTGAAGAAAAATGAGGAATTACAAAAAGAGAATACTGGGTAAGACTAATATTTCATCACTTTAACCATTAATTAACTAATTTATCTGTAATTGTAGTTTATAAAAACCTAAATAGAAATTCTTGCCAAAATACTACATTTACTCTTCCGTGATTCCTTAAATAATAACAACAATGCCTTTGACATATATTGTCAACTGCGCTTTTCATTGTCCACTGTGAATTATTTCTGCAAGATATCTTTGTTCTTAGGTAATCTTTCCTTTTAATAGTGTTCTTTTCTTAGAGCAGATATCCTAATCTCTAAAAACTTATCTGTGTCATTATATAACAACATCAAAAGTTATCTTGGATTCACTTGTATTTCTTTTTATTTTATATTATTTATTTGAATTCAAATTAACTTATAGTGTAATATTAGTTTCAGAGGTAGAGTTCAGTGATTCATCAGTCTTATATAACACCCAGTGCTCATGCCCTCCTTAATCTCCATCAGGCAGTTACCCCATCCGCCCAATCCCTTCCCCTCCAGCAACCCACAGTTTGTTTTCTAGTATTGAGTGACTTATGGTTTGTGTCCCTTTCTGATTTCATCTTGTTTTACTTTTCCTTCCCTTCCCCTATGCTACTCTGTTTTGTTTCTTAAATTCCACATATGAGTGAAACCGTATGATAATTTTCTTTCTCCAATTGACATATTTTGCTTAACATTATCCCGTCTGGTTCCATCGCATCATTGCAAATGGCAAGAATTCATTTTTCTTTTTTATAAATGTTATATATTTATTCATGAGAGGCACACACACACACACACACACACACACACACACACACAGAGTGAGAGATAGAGAGGCAGAGACGTAGGCAAGAGGGAGGAGAAGCAGGCTCAATGCAGAGAGCCCGATGTGGAACTCAATCCCGGGATTCCGGGATCATGCCCTGAGCCAAAGGCCAACTCTCAGCCACTGAGCCACTCAGGGGTCCCAAGATTTCATTATTTATTGGCTGAGTAATATTCTGTTCTCTCACCTCCCTCCCCCTCTCTCTCTCTGTCTAATAAATAAATATGATTACTTATTTATTTATATCTACATCACATCTTCTTTATGCATACCTCTTTCAAAGAACATCCATACCTCTCAGGTTGGCTATTGAGGATATTACTGGTATAAACAGGGGGTGCAGGTGCCCCTTCGGATCCCGACCAAAGTGATCTTTGGGATTCATACCTTCTAGTGCAATTTCTGGGTTTTGCATAGGTAGCTCCTTTTTCAACTCTTTGAGGAACCTCTGCTACTGATTTCCAGAGTAGCTGCACCAGGTTGTATTCCCACCAACATCATAAGAGGATCCCCCTTTCTCTGCATTCCCGCCAACATCTGTCATTTCCAGACTTGCTAATTTTGGCCATTATGAAAGGCGTGAGGGGGAAACTCACCGTGGTTTTGATTTGTATTTCTCTGGTGCCAGCTGATGGTGAGCATGTTTTCATGTGTCTGTTGGCCATATGTATGTCTTCTTTGGAGACATGTCCTTTCATTTCTTCTGCCCATTTCTTCATTGGGTTATCTTTCTTTGGGTGTTGACTTTGAATTAGCTCTTTATAGACTTTGCATACCAGCCTTTTATCTGATAAGGCATTTGCAAACACCTTCTCCCATTCTGTCAGTTGTCTTTTGGTTTTGTCAACTGTTCCCTTGCTGTGTAAAAGCTTTTTATCTTGATGAAGTCCCAGTAGGTCATTTTGGCATCTGGTGACATGTCTAGCAAGAAGTTGCTGCAGCCAAGATCACAGAGGTTGCTGGCTGTGTTGTCCTCTAGGATTTTGATGGATTCCTATCTCACATTTGGGTGTTTCATCCATTTTGAGTCTATTTTTGTGTATGGTGTAAGAAAATGGTCCAGTTTTACTCTTCTACATGTGGTGTCTGATTTTCCCACACCATTTGTTGAAGAGACCACTTTGTCTCCATTGGATTTTCTTTCCAGTATTGTTGAAGAGGAGTTGACCATAGAGTTGAGGGTCTACTTCTGGATTTTCTCTTCTGGGCCATTGATTGACATGTCTGCTTTTGTGCCAGGACCATACTGTCCTGTTGATCACAGCTTTGCAATAGAGCTTGAAGACTGGCTTCTAATGTCACCAGCTTTGGCTATGTTTTTCAACATACTTTTGGCTATTCAGGGCCCTCTAAGGTTCCAAACAAATTTTAGTATTATTTACTCCAGCTGTATGCAAAGATCTTAGGGGCAGCCCAGGTGGCTCAGCGGTATAACTCTGCCTTCAATCCAGGGTGTGATCCGGGAGACCCGGGATCAAGTGCCACGTTGGGCTCCCTGCATGGGGCCTGCTTCTCCCTCTACCTGTGTCTCTGCCTCTGCGTGTGTGTGTGTGTGTGTGTATGTGTGTGTGTGTCTAATGAATAAATAAATAAATAAAATCTTGAAAAAGAAAGAAAAGAAGTTAGCAGTATTTTGATAGAGATTGCATTGAATGTAGAGATTGCTCGAGCTTGCATAGACATTTTAACAATATTTGTTCTTCCAATCCATGAACATGGAATGATTTCAGTTCTTTATGTCTTTCTCAATTTCTTTCCAGAATGTCCTGTCGTCTTCAGAGTACAGATCCTTGTCTCTTTGGGTGGGTTTATTACGAGGTATCTTATGGTGTTTAGTGCAATGGTAAATGGAATCGACTCCTCAGTTTCTGTTTCTTCCATCTCATTGTTAGTGTATAGAAATGCAACTGATTTCTGTGCATGGATTTCCTATCCTGCTGCTTTGCTGAATTCAGGAAAGGGTCCTAGCAATGTTGGGGTGGCATCTTTTGGGTTTTCCACATAGGATATCATGTCCTCTGAGAAAAGTGAGAGTTTGAGTTCTTTTCTGATTTAGACGCCTTATTATTTCTTTTGTTGTCTAATTGCTGAGGCTCTGTCGAACAACACTGGTTGTCCAGAGAGTGGACCTCCCTGTCATGTTCCTGACCTTAGTGGCAAAGCTCTCAGTTTTTCCCCATTAAGAATGGCATCGGGTGTGGGCTTTTCGTAGATGGCTTTTATGATATTGAGATATGCCCCCCCCCTCCCTGCACTGCAAAGAGTATTGATCCGGAAAGGGTGCTGCACTTTGTCAACTGCTTTTTCTGCATCTGTTGAGAGGATCCTATGGTTCTTATCCTTTCTTTTATTACTGTAGTGTATCACATTGGTTCATCTGTGGATGTCGAATCACCCTTGCAGCCCAGGCATAAAACCCACTTGGCCATGGTGAATAATCCTTTAATGTACTGTTGAATCCTCCCAGCCAGTGTCTTGGTGAGAATTTTGGCATCCGTGTTCATCAGGGATATGGGAGTGTAATTCTCCTTTTGGGTGGGGTCTTGGTCTGGTTTTGCGATCAGAGTAATGCTGGCCTCACAGAGAACGCTGGAAGGTTTCCCTTCCATTACTAATTTTTATAAACAGCTCCGAAGAATAGATTAATTCTTCCTGGAATGTGTGGTAGAATTCTCCTGGGAAGCCACCTGGTCCTGGAGTCTTGTTTGTTGGCAGATATTTGATGACTGCTCCCATTTCCTTGCTGGTTATGGGTCTGTTCAGGTTTCCTGTGTCTTCCTGTTTCAGTTTTGATAGGAAGGGATCCATTTCTTCCAGATTGCTTAGTTTGTTGGCATATAGTTGCTCAGACCGTGTTCTTAGAGTTGTCTGTATTTCTCTGGTGCTGGTCGTGATCTGTCTTCTTTCATTCACGATCTTATTTCTTTGGGTCCGTTCTCTTTTTGATGTGTCTGGCCAGGGGTTTATTGATCTTAGTCTATCAAAGAACCAGCTCCTGATTTCATTGATGTGTTCTACTCTTCCTTTGGTTTCTATTTCATTGATTTCTGCTCTGATCCTTATGAATTCCCTTCTCCTGCTGGTTTTAGGTTTTAATCTTCTGTTCTTTTCCAGCTCCTTTAGGTGTAAGGTAAGCTTGTGTACGTAGGACCTTTCTCGTTTCTTGAGAAAGACTTGTATTGCTATATACTTCCTTCTTAGGATGGCCTTTGCTACATCCCAGATGTTTTGAGCAGTTGTGTTTCCATTTTCATTCATTTCTATGAGGTTTTTCAAACTGTGCTTTTATTCCCTGGCTTGATTCTTTAACCTCCGTGTATTTGAATTCTTTCCAAATTTCCTCTTGTGATTAAGTTCCAGTTTCAAAGCATTGTGGTCTAAAGGTATGCAGGGAATGATCCCAATCTTTTGGTATCAGTTGAGACCTCATTGATGACCCAGTACATGATCTAGTGTGGAACATGTTCCATGTGCACCCGAGAAGAATGTGTATTCTGTTGCTGTAGAATGGAATGCTCTGAAGTTATCTGTGAAGTCCATTTTGTGCAGTGTGTCATTCAAAGCCCTTGTGCCCTTGTGGATCTTCTGCTTAGATGATCTGGCCATTAAAGTGAGTGGTGTGTTAAAGTGCCTACTATTATTGTATGACTATCAATGTGTTCCTTTAATTTTGATATTAATTGGTTCCTAAGGGAGGCCTGGGTGGCTCAGTCGGTTAAGCCCTTGCCTTTGGTCAGGTCATGTTCTCAGGGTCCTGGGATCAAGCCCTCATCAGGCTCCCTGTTCAGTGGGGAGTCTGCTTCTGTTCTCTCTCTGTGTCAAATAAATAAATAAATACATACATACATACATAAATACATAAATAAATGAAATCTTAACAGAAAACTGGTTTATATAGTTGGCTGCTCCTACTTTAGAGGCATTAAAACTTAAAATTGTTCAATTTTCTCTTTGGATAGACCCTTTAATTATGGCATAGTGTCTTTCTTCATCTCTTAATGCAGTCTTTGGTTTAAAATACAAGTTGTCGGGATCCCTGAGTGGCGCAGCGGTTTGGCGCCTGCCTTTGGCCCAGGGCGCAATCCTGGAGACCTGGGATCGAGTCCCACATTGGGCTCCTGATGCATGGAGCCTGCTTCTCCCTCTGCCTATGTCTCTGCCTCTCT